>NC_082646.1:26229324-26395383 GCF_028023285.1 Balaenoptera ricei | reverse complement strand
CACTGCACGGGGTTCCATGAACCTGAAATGCTCTCAATGTGTCGCTAACATAACATGGCAATCAACCTCAGTGGTTTCAGCGGCATTCGAGGGTCCAACTCCTCAAGAGGCCTCGCCCCTCACGAGCCCCTTAGAAGAAACGTTGCATCTTCTGTCTCTCCATCAGGAGGAGTTCTATGCACCGTGTTGGTGCCTGGAGCGTAGGAAAGATACACTCGATGTGCGGATGTAGGAAGTATACCAGGGCAGACGTCTGTTCAAATGCTTCTCCTCTAGGAACTATCCTGCCTGCCCAGAGAGCACTGTGCTCCAAAAGAGTGGCAGTGAAGGCCGTTCACACCACAGCAATGGCCTCGTTTCCCTCAGACAACTTGGAAACGTTTGCTACACTCCAGTACAACTCGCTGCTCGGCAGGACGTTCGGGCAGGCTGTGGATATTTTCCACTCAAGCTGAACAGGCCCTGAGAGGCAGGCGAGACTTGAAAACATTCCTTGCCTACCTCTCCTTGAAGGCAGCGGTTAGCACTGTGTTCCAGGGCCCAAAATCTGAGCTGGGGAGGCCTTCGGTCTCCACGAAGAGGCATGCTTTGGGTTCAGTGTATGTACGAGTTTCTCAGGAGCAAGTTCTGCTTCTCTTATTTCGCCTCCTTTAGCTGTGTTTGGCAGCCTTTGATATGCCCTAGGCCCTCGAAAGCAAGAGATTTTCACGGGGGGCTTTTGGAACCGGATTATGAACGAAGGACACTACGGCCACTGTTTCCTACCATCCAGCCACAGCTCTTCGGTGTTTCATAGGGCGGTGAGGTATAACGAATGGGCACACAGGGTTTATGTTCTTGAAGAGATGTGTACGGCGTTGAGGGAAGGGGTCATTTCAACGCTATGCCTAACTCGGTGTTCTGAGACGGAAGAGGAGTCCCAGCCTGGCAGTCTGCAAGAAAGGACGTCTTCACTGAGGAGAGAATGTGCTGTTCCTTCCCCACAAGATGCGGGGCGTTGGAGACTTTCTTGCTCTTCCCTGAACGCACTTTACAGCCTGTAGCTGAACGGTGGGCTAAGCGCAGAGAGACCTGCACCAGTAACCTTCGAAACTGTCATTGGGAATTGGCTGGGCCTTTGTGCTCCAAGGCTGAGTAGAAAAGCTAACCTCTTCCAAACCAGAGAGAGGCAGGTCTCCTTCTCGGCGGTCCTACATGATATGCTGTCTCACGAGCTCAAAGCAAAGAAATCCTGGGCAACTGTTGCTTCTGGACAAGGCCCGTAACCTTGGGCAACGGGGTATTCCGAGAAGGAGAAGGAGGCCGTTGTTTCCTCCCATCACGCGACAACTCCTTTGTGTTTCTTGGGAGGTAAGATGTAATGAATGGGGACCCATGGAGTATAGTCTTTAAGAGATGTGTCCGGCCTTGAGGGAAGGGGTCATTTCAGGGCTATGCCGAACTCGGCGTTCTGAAAAGGAATAGGAGCTCGGGCCAGGCAGGCTGCAAGAAAAGATTTCTTTACGAAGAGGAAATGTGCCGTTCCTAAACAACATGGTGCGGGAGGCTGCAGAGTGGAGGCTACTTCACTGAATGCACCTAGGAGACGGGAGCTGAGCAGGGGCCTGATGGCAGAGAGACCTTCAATACTACAGTTCTAAAGTACCATTGGGAGCTGACTGGATCTCTGAGTTCAAAGGCTCAAAGGCAGAAAAGCGAACCTCTGAAAACCCAGAGAAAGGCTGGTCTCCTTCTCTGCGGTTCTGCATGATATGCTGTCTCACGAGCCCCTGGGAAAGAACTCCTTGGCCACTGCCGCTTCTGGGCAAGGACATCCAGCTAAGCGGCTGAGGAAGGTTGTGCAGAAAGTCCCCGAAATGTAACACTAGGTTTCCATTAGGAAACATGCTGTGTCACTCTCCAGAAGGGCCACACTGACCCCTGAAGGGTCTAGAAGCTTTGGCAAGCCGCGTACAGCTCAGAGTCTCCCAGCGTCCCCAGGTTTCCTTTCATGTATCCTAGCACACAGCAGAAACGTTCCTCGGGACGTGAAGCTGTGCTGGCTCTGGGAAAGTTAGTTTTCGGAGGGGGGACAGAGGCAATTCAATCTAACCCTGTCAAGGCAGCATCTGCGTTTTCTTCTCTCATGGCGCACTGCACGGGGTTCCATGAACCTGAAATGCTCTCAATGTGTCGCTAACATAACATGGCAATCAACCTCAGTGGTTTCAGCGGCATTCGAGGGTCCAACTCCTCAAGAGGCCTCGCCCCTCACGAGCCCCCTAGAAGAAATGTTGCGTCTTGTTTCTCGCCATCGAGAGCAGTTCTGTGCACCGTGTTGGTGCCTGGAGCGTAGGAAAGATACACTCGATGTGCGGATGTAGGAAGTATACCAGGGCAGACGTCTGTTCAAATGCTTCTCCTCTAGGAACTATCCTGCCTGCCCAGAGAGCACTGTGCTCCAAAAGAGTGGCAGTGAAGGCCGTTCACACCACAGCAATGGCCTCGTTTCCCTCAGACAACTTGGAAGCGTTTGCTACACTCCAGTACAACTCGCTGCTCGGCAGGACGTTCGGGCAGGCTGTGGATATTTTCCACTCAAGCTGAACAGGCCCTGAGAGGCAGGCGAGACTTGAAAACATTCCTTGCCTACCTCTCCTTGAAGGCAGCGGTTAGCACTGTGTTCCAGGGCCCAAAATCTGAGCTGGGGAGGCCTTCGGTCTCCACGAAGAGGCATGCTTTGGGTTCAGTGTATGTACGAGTTTCTCAGGAGCAAGTTCTGCTTCTCTTATTTCGCCTCCTTTAGCTGTGTTTGGCAGCCTTTGATATGCCCTAGGCCCTCGAAAGCAAGAGATTTTCACGGGGGGCTTTTGGAACCGGATTATGAACGAAGGACACTACGGCCACTGTTTCCTACCATCCAGCCACAGCTCTTCGGTGTTTCATAGGGCGGTGAGGTATAACGAATGGGCACACAGGGTTTATGTTCTTGAAGAGATGTGTACGGCCTTGAGGGAAGGGGTCATTTCAACGCTATGCCTAACTCGGTGTTCTGAGACGGAAGAGGAGTCCCAGCCTGGCAGTCTGCAAGAAAGGACGTCTTCACTGAGGAGAGAATGTGCTGTTCCTTCCCCACAAGATGCGGGGCGTTGGAGACTTTCTTGCTCTTCCCTGAACGCACTTTACAGCCTGTAGCTGAACGGTGGGCTAAGCGCAGAGAGACCTGCACCAGTAACCTTCGAAACTGTCATTGGGAATTGGCTGGGCCTTTGTGCTCCAAGGCTGAGTAGAAAAGCTAACCTCTTCCAAACCAGAGAGAGGCAGGTCTCCTTCTCGGCGGTCCTACATGATATGCTGTCTCACGAGCTCAAAGCAAAGAAATCCTGGGCAACTGTTGCTTCTGGACAAGGCCCGTAACCTTGGGCAACGGGGTATTCCGAGAAGGAGAAGGAGGCCGTTGTTTCCTCCCATCACGCGACAACTCCTTTGTGTTTCTTGGGAGGTAAGATGTAATGAATGGGGACCCATGGAGTATAGTCTTTAAGAGATGTGTCCGGCCTTGAGGGAAGGGGTCATTTCAGGGCTATGCCGAACTCGGCGTTCTGAAAAGGAATAGGAGCTCGGGCCAGGCAGGCTGCAAGAAAAGATTTCTTTACGAAGAGGAAATGTGCCGTTCCTAAACAACATGGTGCGGGAGGCTGCAGAGTGGAGGCTACTTCACTGAATGCACCTAGGAGACGGGAGCTGAGCAGGGGCCTGATGGCAGAGAGACCTTCAATACTACAGTTCTAAAGTACCATTGGGAGCTGACTGGATCTCTGAGTTCAAAGGCTCAAAGGCAGAAAAGCGAACCTCTGAAAACCCAGAGAAAGGCTGGTCTCCTTCTCTGCGGTTCTGCATGATATGCTGTCTCACGAGCCCCTGGGAAAGAACTCCTTGGCCACTGCCGCTTCTGGGCAAGGACATCCAGCTAAGCGGCTGAGGAAGGTTGTGCAGAAAGTCCCCGAAATGTAACACTAGGTTTCCATTAGGAAACATGCTGTGTCACTCTCCAGAAGGGCCACACTGACCCCTGAAGGGTCTAGAAGCTTTGGCAAGCCGCGTACAGCTCAGAGTCTCCCAGCGTCCCCAGGTTTCCTTTCATGTATCCTAGCACACAGCAGAAACGTTCCTCGGGACGTGAAGCTGTGCTGGCTCTGGGAAAGTTAGTTTTCGGAGGGGGGACAGAGGCAATTCAATCTAACCCTGTCAAGGCAGCATCTGCGTTTTCTTCTCTCATGGCGCACTGCACGGGGTTCCATGAACCTGAAATGCTCTCAATGTGTCGCTAACATAACATGGCAATCAACCTCAGTGGTTTCAGCGGCATTCGAGGGTCCAACTCCTCAAGAGGCCTCGCCCCTCACGAGCCCCCTAGAAGAAATGTTGCGTCTTGTTTCTCGCCATCGAGAGCAGTTCTGTGCACCGTGTTGGTGCCTGGAGCGTAGGAAAGATACACTCGATGTGCGGATGTAGGAAGTATACCAGGGCAGACGTCTGTTCAAATGCTTCTCCTCTAGGAACTATCCTGCCTGCCCAGAGAGCACTGTGCTCCAAAAGAGTGGCAGTGAAGGCCGTTCACACCACAGCAATGGCCTCGTTTCCCTCAGACAACTTGGAAGCGTTTGCTACACTCCAGTACAACTCGCTGCTCGGCAGGACGTTCGGGCAGGCTGTGGATATTTTCCACTCAAGCTGAACAGGCCCTGAGAGGCAGGCGAGACTTGAAAACATTCCTTGCCTACCTCTCCTTGAAGGCAGCGGTTAGCACTGTGTTCCAGGGCCCAAAATCTGAGCTGGGGAGGCCTTCGGTCTCCACGACGAGGCATGCTTTGGGTTCAGTGTATGTACGAGTTTCTCAGGAGCAAGTTCTGCTTCTCTTATTTCGCCTCCTTTAGCTGTGTTTGGCAGCCCTTGGTATGCCCTAGGCCCTCGAAAGCAAGAGATTTTCACGGGGGGCTTTTGGAACCGGATTATGAACGAAGGACACTACAGCCACTGTTTCCTACCATCCAGCCACAGCTCTTCGGTGTTTCATAGGGCGGTGAGGTATAACGAATGGGCACACAGGGTTTATGTTCTTGAAGAGATGTGTACGGCCTTGAGGGAAGGGGTCATTTCAACGCTATGCCTAACTCGGTGTTCTGAGACGGAAGAGGAGTCCCAGCCTGGCAGTCTGCAAGAAAGGACGTCTTCACTGAGGAGAGAATGTGCTGTTCCTTCCCCACAAGATGCGGGGCGTTGGAGACTTTCTTGCTCTTCCCTGAACGCACTTTACAGCCTGTAGCTGAACGGTGGGCTAAGCGCAGAGAGACCTGCACCAGTAACCTTCGAAACTGTCATTGGGAATTGGCTGGGCCTTTGTGCTCCAAGGCTGAGTAGAAAAGCTAACCTCTTCCAAACCAGAGAGAGGCAGGTCTCCTTCTCGGCGGTCCTACATGATATGCTGTCTCACGAGCTCAAAGCAAAGAAATCCTGGGCAACTGTTGCTTCTGGACAAGGCCCGTAACCTTGGGCAACGGGGTATTCCTAGAAGGAGAAGGAGGCCGTTGTTTCCTCCCATCACGCGACAACTCCTTTGTGTTTCTTGGGAGGTAAGATGTAATGAATGGGGACCCATGGAGTATAGTCTTTAAGAGATGTGTCCGGCCTTGAGGGAAGGGGTCATTTCAGGGCTATGCCGAACTCGGCGTTCTGAAAAGGAATAGGAGCTCGGGCCAGGCAGGCTGCAAGAAAAGATTTCTTTACGAAGAGGAAATGTGCCGTTCCTAAACAACATGGTGCGGGAGGCTGCAGAGTGGAGGCTACTTCACTGAATGCACCTAGGAGACGGGAGCTGAGCAGGGGGCTGATGGCAGAGAGACCTTCAATACTACAGTTCTAAAGTATCATTGGGAGCTGACTGGATCTCTGAGTTCAAAGGCTCAAAGGCAGAAAAGCGAACCTCTGAAAACCCGGAGAAAGGCTGGTCTCCTTCTCTGCGGTTCTGCATGATATGCTGTCTCACGAGCCCCTGGGAAAGAACTCCTTGGCCACTGCCGCTTCTGGGCAAGGACATCCAGCTAAGCGGCTGAGGAAGGTTGTGCAGAAAGTCCCCGAAATGTAACACTAGGTTTCCATTAGGAAACATGCTGTGTCACTCTCCAGAAGGGCCACACTGACCCCTGAAGGGTCTAGAAGCTTTGGCAAGCCGCGTACAGCTCAGAGTCTCCCAGCGTCCCCAGGTTTCCTTTCATGTATCCTAGCACACAGCAGAAACGTTCCTCGGGACGTGAAGCTGTGCTGGCTCTGGGAAAGTTAGTTTTTGGAGGGGGGACAGAGGCAATTCAATCTAACCCTGTCAAGGCAGCATCTGCGTTTTCTTCTCTCATGGCGCACTGCACGGGGTTCCATGAACCTGAAATGCTCTCAATGTGTCGCTAACATAACATGGCAATCAACCTCAGTGGTTTCAGCGGCATTCGAGGGTCCAACTCCTCAAGAGGCCTCGCCCCTCACGAGCCCCCTAGAAGAAATGTTGCGTCTTGTTTCTCGCCATCGAGAGCAGTTCTGTGCACCGTGTTGGTGCCTGGAGTGTAGGAAAGATACACTCGATGTGCGGATGTAGGAAGTATACCAGGGCAGACGTCTGTTCAAATGCTTCTCCTCTAGGAACTATCCTGCCTGCCCAGAGAGCACTGTGCTCCAAAAGAGTGGCAGTGAAGGCCGTTCACACCACAGCAATGGCCTCGTTTCCCTCAGACAACTTGGAAGCGTTTGCTACACTCCAGTACAACTCGCTGCTCGGCAGGACGTTCGGGCAGGCTGTGGATATTTTCCACTCAAGCTGAACAGGCCCTGAGAGGCAGGCGAGACTTGAAAACATTCCTTGCCTACCTCTCCTTGAAGGCAGCGGTTAGCACTGTGTTCCAGGGCCCAAAATCTGAGCTGGGGAGGCCTTCGGTCTCCACGACGAGGCATGCTTTGGGTTCAGTGTATGTACGAGTTTCTCAGGAGCAAGTTCTGCTTCTCTTATTTCGCCTCCTTTAGCTGTGTTTGGCAGCCCTTGGTATGCCCTAGGCCCTCGAAAGCAAGAGATTTTCACGGGGGGCTTTTGGAACCGGATTATGAACGAAGGACACTACGGCCACTGTTTCCTACCATCCAGCCACAGCTCTTCGGTCTTTCATAGGGCGGTGAGGTATAACGAATGGGCACACAGGGTTTATGTTCTTGAAGAGATGTGTACAGCGTTGAGGGAAGGGGTCATTTCAACGCTATGCCTAACTCGGTGTTCTGAGACGGAAGAGGAGTCCCAGCCTGGCAGTCTGCAAGAAAGGACGTCTTCACTGAGGAGAGAATGTGCTGTTCCTTCCCCACAAGATGCGGGGCGTTGGAGACTTTCTTGCTCTTCCCTGAACGCACTTTACAGCCTGTAGCTGAACGGTGGGCTAAGCGCAGAGAGACCTGCACCAGTAACCTTCGAAACTGTCATTGGGAATTGGCTGGGCCTTTGTGCTCCAAGGCTGAGTAGAAAAGCTAACCTCTTCCAAACCAGAGAGAGGCAGGTCTCCTTCTCGGCGGTCCTACATGATATGCTGTCTCACGAGCTCAAAGCAAAGAAATCCTGGGCAACTGTTGCTTCTGGACAAGGCCCGTAACCTTGGGCAACGGGGTATTCCTAGAAGGAGAAGGAGGCCGTTGTTTCCTCCCATCACGCGACAACTCCTTTGTGTTTCTTGGGAGGTAAGATGTAATGAATGGGGACCCATGGAGTATAGTCTTTAAGAGATGTGTCCGGCCTTGAGGGAAGGGGTCATTTCAGGGCTATGCCGAACTCGGCGTTCTGAAAAGGAATAGGAGCTCGGGCCAGGCAGGCTGCAAGAAAAGATTTCTTTACGAAGAGGAAATGTGCCGTTCCTAAACAACATGGTGCGGGAGGCTGCAGAGTGGAGGCTACTTCACTGAATGCACCTAGGAGACGGGAGCTGAGCAGGGGGCTGATGGCAGAGAGACCTTCAATACTACAGTTCTAAAGTACCATTGGGAGCTGACTGGATCTCTGAGTTCAAAGGCTCAAAGGCAGAAAAGCGAACCTCTGAAAACCCAGAGAAAGGCTGGTCTCCTTCTCTGCGGTTCTGCATGATATGCTGTCTCACGAGCCCCTGGGAAAGAACTCCTTGGCCACTGCCGCTTCTGGGCAAGGACATCCAGCTAAGCGGCTGAGGAAGGTTGTGCAGAAAGTCCCCGAAATGTAACACTAGGTTTCCATTAGGAAACATGCTGTGTCACTCTCCAGAAGGGCCACACTGACCCCTGAAGGGTCTAGAAGCTTTGGCAAGCCGCGTACAGCTCAGAGTCTCCCAGCGTCCCCAGGTTTCCTTTCATGTATCCTAGCACACAGCAGAAACGTTCCTCGGGACGTGAAGCTGTGCTGGCTCTGGGAAAGTTAGTTTTCGGAGGGGGGACAGAGGCAATTCAATCTAACCCTGTCAAGGCAGCATCTGCGTTTTCTTCTCTCATGGCGCACTGCACGGGGTTCCATGAACCTGAAATGCTCTCAATGTGTCGCTAACATAACATGGCAATCAACCTCAGTGGTTTCAGCGGCATTCGAGGGTCCAACTCCTCAAGAGGCCTCGCCCCTCACGAGCCCCTTAGAAGAAACGTTGCGTCTTCTGTCTCTCCATCAGGAGGAGTTCTATGCACCGTGTTGGTGCCTGGAGCGTAGGAAAGATACACTCGATGTGCGGATGTAGGAAGTATACCAGGGCAGACGTCTGTTCAAATGCTTCTCCTCTAGGAACTATCCTGCCTGCCCAGAGAGCACTGTGCTCCAAAAGAGTGGCAGTGAAGGCCGTTCACACCACAGCAATGGCCTCGTTTCCCTCAGACAACTTGGAAGCGTTTGCTACACTCCAGTACAACTCGCTGCTCGGCAGGACGTTCGGGCAGGCTGTGGATATTTTCCACTCAAGCTGAACAGGCCCTGAGAGGCAGGCGAGACTTGAAAACATTCCTTGCCTACCTCTCCTTGAAGGCAGCGGTTAGCACTGTGTTCCAGGGCCCAAAATCTGAGCTGGGGAGGCCTTCGGTCTCCACGACGAGGCATGCTTTGGGTTCAGTGTATGTACGAGTTTCTCAGGAGCAAGTTCTGCTTCTCTTATTTCGCCTCCTTTAGCTGTGTTTGGCAGCCCTTGGTATGCCCTAGGCCCTCGAAAGCAAGAGATTTTCACGGGGGGCTTTTGGAACCGGATTATGAACGAAGGACACTACGGCCACTGTTTCCTACCATCCAGCCACAGCTCTTCGGTGTTTCATAGGGCGGTGAGGTATAACGAATGGGCACACAGGGTTTATGTTCTTGAAGAGATGTGTACGGCGTTGAGGGAAGGGGTCATTTCAACGCTATGCCTAACTCGGTGTTCTGAGACGGAAGAGGAGTCCCAGCCTGGCAGTCTGCAAGAAAGGACGTCTTCACTGAGGAGAGAATGTGCTGTTCCTTCCCCACAAGATGCGGGGCGTTGGAGACTTTCTTGCTCTTCCCTGAACGCACTTTACAGCCTGTAGCTGAACGGTGGGCTAAGCGCAGAGAGACCTGCACCAGTAACCTTCGAAACTGTCATTGGGAATTGGCTGGGCCTTTGTGCTCCAAGGCTGAGTAGAAAAGCTAACCTCTTCCAAACCAGAGAGAGGCAGGTCTCCTTCTCGGCGGTCCTACATGATATGCTGTCTCACGAGCTCAAAGCAAAGAAATCCTGGGCAACTGTTGCTTCTGGACAAGGCCCGTAACCTTGGGCAACGGGGTATTCCTAGAAGGAGAAGGAGGCCGTTGTTTCCTCCCATCACGCGACAACTCCTTTGTGTTTCTTGGGAGGTAAGATGTAATGAATGGGGACCCATGGAGTATAGTCTTTAAGAGATGTGTCCGGCCTTGAGGGAAGGGGTCATTTCAGGGCTATGCCGAACTCGGCGTTCTGAAAAGGAATAGGAGCTCGGGCCAGGCAGGCTGCAAGAAAAGATTTCTTTACGAAGAGGAAATGTGCCGTTCCTAAACAACATGGTGCGGGAGGCTGCAGAGTGGAGGCTACTTCACTGAATGCACCTAGGAGACGGGAGCTGAGCAGGGGGCTGATGGCAGAGAGACCTTCAATACTACAGTTCTAAAGTATCATTGGGAGCTGACTGGATCTCTGAGTTCAAAGGCTCAAAGGCAGAAAAGCGAACCTCTGAAAACCCGGAGAAAGGCTGGTCTCCTTCTCTGCGGTTCTGCATGATATGCTGTCTCACGAGCCCCTGGGAAAGAACTCCTTGGCCACTGCCGCTTCTGGGCAAGGACATCCAGCTAAGCGGCTGAGGAAGGTTGTGCAGAAAGTCCCCGAAATGTAACACTAGGTTTCCATTAGGAAACATGCTGTGTCACTCTCCAGAAGGGCCACACTGACCCCTGAAGGGTCTAGAAGCTTTGGCAAGCCGCGTACAGCTCAGAGTCTCCCAGCGTCCCCAGGTTTCCTTTCATGTATCCTAGCACACAGCAGAAACGTTCCTCGGGACGTGAAGCTGTGCTGGCTCTGGGAAAGTTAGTTTTCGGAGGGGGGACAGAGGCAATTCAATCTAACCCTGTCAAGGCAGCATCTGCGTTTTCTTCTCTCATGGCGCACTGCACGGGGTTCCATGAACCTGAAATGCTCTCAATGTGTCGCTAACATAACATGGCAATCAACCTCAGTGGTTTCAGCGGCATTCGAGGGTCCAACTCCTCAAGAGGCCTCGCCCCTCACGAGCCCCCTAGAAGAAATGTTGCGTCTTGTTTCTCGCCATCGAGAGCAGTTCTGTGCACCGTGTTGGTGCCTGGAGTGTAGGAAAGATACACTCGATGTGCGGATGTAGGAAGTATACCAGGGCAGACGTCTGTTCAAATGCTTCTCCTCTAGGAACTATCCTGCCTGCCCAGAGAGCACTGTGCTCCAAAAGAGTGGCAGTGAAGGCCGTTCACACCACAGCAATGGCCTCGTTTCCCTCAGACAACTTGGAAGCGTTTGCTACACTCCAGTACAACTCGCTGCTCGGCAGGACGTTCGGGCAGGCTGTGGATATTTTCCACTCAAGCTGAACAGGCCCTGAGAGGCAGGCGAGACTTGAAAACATTCCTTGCCTACCTCTCCTTGAAGGCAGCGGTTAGCACTGTGTTCCAGGGCCCAAAATCTGAGCTGGGGAGGCCTTCGGTCTCCACGACGAGGCATGCTTTGGGTTCAGTGTATGTACGAGTTTCTCAGGAGCAAGTTCTGCTTCTCTTATTTCGCCTCCTTTAGCTGTGTTTGGCAGCCCTTGGTATGCCCTAGGCCCTCGAAAGCAAGAGATTTTCACGGGGGGCTTTTGGAACCGGATTATGAACGAAGGACACTACGGCCACTGTTTCCTACCATCCAGCCACAGCTCTTCGGTGTTTCATAGGGCGGTGAGGTATAACGAATGGGCACACAGGGTTTATGTTCTTGAAGAGATGTGTACAGCGTTGAGGGAAGGGGTCATTTCAACGCTATGCCTAACTCGGTGTTCTGAGACGGAAGAGGAGTCCCAGCCTGGCAGTCTGCAAGAAAGGACGTCTTCACTGAGGAGAGAATGTGCTGTTCCTTCCCCACAAGATGCGGGGCGTTGGAGACTTTCTTGCTCTTCCCTGAACGCACTTTACAGCCTGTAGCTGAACGGTGGGCTAAGCGCAGAGAGACCTGCACCAGTAACCTTCGAAACTGTCATTGGGAATTGGCTGGGCCTTTGTGCTCCAAGGCTGAGTAGAAAAGCTAACCTCTTCCAAACCAGAGAGAGGCAGGTCTCCTTCTCGGCGGTCCTACATGATATGCTGTCTCACGAGCTCAAAGCAAAGAAATCCTGGGCAACTGTTGCTTCTGGACAAGGCCCGTAACCTTGGGCAACGGGGTATTCCTAGAAGGAGAAGGAGGCCGTTGTTTCCTCCCATCACGCGACAACTCCTTTGTGTTTCTTGGGAGGTAAGATGTAATGAATGGGGACCCATGGAGTATAGTCTTTAAGAGATGTGTCCGGCCTTGAGGGAAGGGGTCATTTCAGGGCTATGCCGAACTCGGCATTCTGAAAAGGAATAGGAGCTCGGGCCAGGCAGGCTGCAAGAAAAGATTTCTTTACGAAGAGGAAATGTGCCGTTCCTAAACAACATGGTGCGGGAGGCTGCAGAGTGGAGGCTACTTCACTGAATGCACCTAGGAGACGGGAGCTGAGCAGGGGGCTGATGGCAGAGAGACCTTCAGTACTACAGTTCTAAAGTATCATTGGGAGCTGACTGGATCTCTGAGTTCAAAGGCTCAAAGGCAGAAAAGCGAACCTCTGAAAACCCGGAGAAAGGCTGGTCTCCTTCTCTGCGGTTCTGCATGATATGCTGTCTCACGAGCCCCTGGGAAAGAACTCCTTGGCCACTGCCGCTTCTGGGCAAGGACATCCAGCTAAGCGGCTGAGGAAGGTTGTGCAGAAAGTCCCCGAAATGTAACACTAGGTTTCCATTAGGAAACATGCTGTGTCACTCTCCAGAAGGGCCACACTGACCCCTGAAGGGTCTAGAAGCTTTGGCAAGCCGCGTACAGCTCAGAGTCTCCCAGCGTCCCCAGGTTTCCTTTCATGTATCCTAGCACACAGCAGAAACGTTCCTCGGGACGTGAAGCTGTGCTGGCTCTGGGAAAGTTAGTTTTCGGAGGGGGGACAGAGGCAATTCAATCTAACCCTGTCAAGGCAGCATCTGCGTTTTCTTCTCTCATGGCGCACTGCACGGGGTTCCATGAACCTGAAATGCTCTCAATGTGTCGCTAACATAACATGGCAATCAACCTCAGTGGTTTCAGCGGCATTCGAGGGTCCAACTCCTCAAGAGGCCTCGCCCCTCACGAGCCCCTTAGAAGAAACGTTGCATCTTCTGTCTCTCCATCAGGAGGAGTTCTATGCACCGTGTTGGTGCCTGGAGCGTAGGAAAGATACACTCGATGTGCGGATGTAGGAAGTATACCAGGGCAGACGTCTGTTCAAATGCTTCTCCTCTAGGAACTATCCTGCCTGCCCAGAGAGCACTGTGCTCCAAAAGAGTGGCAGTGAAGGCCGTTCACACCACAGCAATGGCCTCGTTTCCCTCAGACAACTTGGAAGCGTTTGCTACACTCCAGTACAACTCGCTGCTCGGCAGGACGTTCGGGCAGGCTGTGGATATTTTCCACTCAAGCTGAACAGGCCCTGAGAGGCAGGCGAGACTTGAAAACATTCCTTGCCTACCTCTCCTTGAAGGCAGCGGTTAGCACTGTGTTCCAGGGCCCAAAATCTGAGCTGGGGAGGCCTTCGGTCTCCACGAAGAGGCATGCTTTGGGTTCAGTGTATGTACGAGTTTCTCAGGAGCAAGTTCTGCTTCTCTTATTTCGCCTCCTTTAGCTGTGTTTGGCAGCCTTTGATATGCCCTAGGCCCTCGAAAGCAAGAGATTTTCACGGGGGGCTTTTGGAACCGGATTATGAACGAAGGACACTACGGCCACTGTTTCCTACCATCCAGCCACAGCTCTTCGGTCTTTCATAGGGCGGTGAGGTATAACGAATGGGCACACAGGGTTTATGTTCTTGAAGAGATGTGTACGGCCTTGAGGGAAGGGGTCATTTCAACGCTATGCCTAACTCGGTGTTCTGAGACGGAAGAGGAGTCCCAGCCTGGCAGTCTGCAAGAAAGGACGTCTTCACTGAGGAGAGAATGTGCTGTTCCTTCCCCACAAGATGCGGGGCGTTGGAGACTTTCTTGCTCTTCCCTGAACGCACTTTACAGCCTGTAGCTGAACGGTGGGCTAAGCGCAGAGAGACCTGCACCAGTAACCTTCGAAACTGTCATTGGGAATTGGCTGGGCCTTTGTGCTCCAAGGCTGAGTAGAAAAGCTAACCTCTTCCAAACCAGAGAGAGGCAGGTCTCCTTCTCGGCGGTCCTACATGATATGCTGTCTCACGAGCTCAAAGCAAAGAAATCCTGGGCAACTGTTGCTTCTGGACAAGGCCCGTAACCTTGGGCAACGGGGTATTCCTAGAAGGAGAAGGAGGCCGTTGTTTCCTCCCATCACGTGACAACTCCTTTGTGTTTCTTGGGAGGTAAGATGTAATGAATGGGGACCCATGGAGTATAGTCTTTAAGAGATGTGTCCGGCCTTGAGGGAAGGGGTCATTTCAGGGCTATGCCGAACTCGGCGTTCTGAAAAGGAATAGGAGCTCGGGCCAGGCAGGCTGCAAGAAAAGATTTCTTTACGAAGAGGAAATGTGCCGTTCCTAAACAACATGGTGCGGGAGGCTGCAGAGTGGAGGCTACTTCACTGAATGCACCTAGGAGACGGGAGCTGAGCAGGGGACTGATGGCAGAGAGACCTTCAATACTACAGTTCTAAAGTACCATTGGGAGCTGACTGGATCTCTGAGTTCAAAGGCTCAAAGGCAGAAAAGCGAACCTCTGAAAACCCAGAGAAAGGCTGGTCTCCTTCTCTGCGGTTCTGCATGATATGCTGTCTCACGAGCCCCTGGGAAAGAACTCCTTGGCCACTGCCGCTTCTGGGCAAGGACATCCAGCTAAGCGGCTGAGGAAGGTTGTGCAGAAAGTCCCCGAAATGTAACACTAGGTTTCCATTAGGAAACATGCTGTGTCACTCTCCAGAAGGGCCACACTGACCCCTGAAGGGTCTAGAAGCTTTGGCAAGCCGCGTACAGCTCAGAGTCTCCCAGCGTCCCCAGGTTTCCTTTCATGTATCCTAGCACACAGCAGAAACGTTCCTCGGGACGTGAAGCTGTGCTGGCTCTGGGAAAGTTAGTTTTCGGAGGGGGGACAGAGGCAATTCAATCTAACCCTGTCAAGGCAGCATCTGCGTTTTCTTCTCTCATGGCGCACTGCACGGGGTTCCATGAACCTGAAATGCTCTCAATGTGTCGCTAACATAACATGGCAATCAACCTCAGTGGTTTCAGCGGCATTCGAGGGTCCAACTCCTCAAGAGGCCTCGCCCCTCACGAGCCCCCTAGAAGAAATGTTGCGTCTTGTTTCTCGCCATCGAGAGCAGTTCTGTGCACCGTGTTGGTGCCTGGAGTGTAGGAAAGATACACTCGATGTGCGGATGTAGGAAGTATACCAGGGCAGACGTCTGTTCAAATGCTTCTCCTCTAGGAACTATCCTGCCTGCCCAGAGAGCACTGTGCTCCAAAAGAGTGGCAGTGAAGGCCGTTCACACCACAGCAATGGCCTCGTTTCCCTCAGACAACTTGGAAGCGTTTGCTACACTCCAGTACAACTCGCTGCTCGGCAGGACGTTCGGGCAGGCTGTGGATATTTTCCACTCAAGCTGAACAGGCCCTGAGAGGCAGGCGAGACTTGAAAACATTCCTTGCCTACCTCTCCTTGAAGGCAGCGGTTAGCACTGTGTTCCAGGGCCCAAAATCTGAGCTGGGGAGGCCTTCGGTCTCCACGACGAGGCATGCTTTGGGTTCAGTGTATGTACGAGTTTCTCAGGAGCAAGTTCTGCTTCTCTTATTTCGCCTCCTTTAGCTGTGTTTGGCAGCCCTTGGTATGCCCTAGGCCCTCGAAAGCAAGAGATTTTCACGGGGGGCTTTTGGAACCGGATTATGAACGAAGGACACTACGGCCACTGTTTCCTACCATCCAGCCACAGCTCTTCGGTGTTTCATAGGGCGGTGAGGTATAACGAATGGGCACACAGGGTTTATGTTCTTGAAGAGATGTGTACGGCGTTGAGGGAAGGGGTCATTTCAACGCTATGCCTAACTCGGTGTTCTGAGACGGAAGAGGAGTCCCAGCCTGGCAGTCTGCAAGAAAGGACGTCTTCACTGAGGAGAGAATGTGCTGTTCCTTCCCCACAAGATGCGGGGCGTTGGAGACTTTCTTGCTCTTCCCTGAACGCACTTTACAGCCTGTAGCTGAACGGTGGGCTAAGCGCAGAGAGACCTGCACCAGTAACCTTCGAAACTGTCATTGGGAATTGGCTGGGCCTTTGTGCTCCAAGGCTGAGTAGAAAAGCTAACCTCTTCCAAACCAGAGAGAGGCAGGTCTCCTTCTCGGCGGTCCTACATGATATGCTGTCTCACGAGCTCAAAGCAAAGAAATCCTGGGCAACTGTTGCTTCTGGACAAGGCCCGTAACCTTGGGCAACGGGGTATTCCTAGAAGGAGAAGGAGGCCGTTGTTTCCTCCCATCACGCGACAACTCCTTTGTGTTTCTTGGGAGGTAAGATGTAATGAATGGGGACCCATGGAGTATAGTCTTTAAGAGATGTGTCCGGCCTTGAGGGAAGGGGTCATTTCAGGGCTATGCCGAACTCGGCGTTCTGAAAAGGAATAGGAGCTCGGGCCAGGCAGGCTGCAAGAAAAGATTTCTTTACGAAGAGGAAATGTGCCGTTCCTAAACAACATGGTGCGGGAGGCTGCAGAGTGGAGGCTACTTCACTGAATGCACCTAGGAGACGGGAGCTGAGCAGGGGGCTGATGGCAGAGAGACCTTCAATACTACAGTTCTAAAGTATCATTGGGAGCTGACTGGATCTCTGAGTTCAAAGGCTCAAAGGCAGAAAAGCGAACCTCTGAAAACCCGGAGAAAGGCTGGTCTCCTTCTCTGCGGTTCTGCATGATATGCTGTCTCACGAGCCCCTGGGAAAGAACTCCTTGGCCACTGCCGCTTCTGGGCAAGGACATCCAGCTAAGCGGCTGAGGAAGGTTGTGCAGAAAGTCCCCGAAATGTAACACTAGGTTTCCATTAGGAAACATGCTGTGTCACTCTCCAGAAGGGCCACACTGACCCCTGAAGGGTCTAGAAGCTTTGGCAAGCCGCGTACAGCTCAGAGTCTCCCAGCGTCCCCAGGTTTCCTTTCATGTATCCTAGCACACAGCAGAAACGTTCCTCGGGACGTGAAGCTGTGCTGGCTCTGGGAAAGTTAGTTTTCGGAGGGGGGACAGAGGCAATTCAATCTAACCCTGTCAAGGCAGCATCTGCGTTTTCTTCTCTCATGGCGCACTGCACGGGGTTCCATGAACCTGAAATGCTCTCAATGTGTCGCTAACATAACATGGCAATCAACCTCAGTGGTTTCAGCGGCATTCGAGGGTCCAACTCCTCAAGAGGCCTCGCCCCTCACGAGCCCCCTAGAAGAAATGTTGCGTCTTGTTTCTCGCCATCGAGAGCAGTTCTGTGCACCGTGTTGGTGCCTGGAGTGTAGGAAAGATACACTCGATGTGCGGATGTAGGAAGTATACCAGGGCAGACGTCTGTTCAAATGCTTCTCCTCTAGGAACTATCCTGCCTGCCCAGAGAGCACTGTGCTCCAAAAGAGTGGCAGTGAAGGCCGTTCACACCACAGCAATGGCCTCGTTTCCCTCAGACAACTTGGAAGCGTTTGCTACACTCCAGTACAACTCGCTGCTCGGCAGGACGTTCGGGCAGGCTGTGGATATTTTCCACTCAAGCTGAACAGGCCCTGAGAGGCAGGCGAGACTTGAAAACATTCCTTGCCTACCTCTCCTTGAAGGCAGCGGTTAGCACTGTGTTCCAGGGCCCAAAATCTGAGCTGGGGAGGCCTTCGGTCTCCACGACGAGGCATGCTTTGGGTTCAGTGTATGTACGAGTTTCTCAGGAGCAAGTTCTGCTTCTCTTATTTCGCCTCCTTTAGCTGTGTTTGGCAGCCCTTGGTATGCCCTAGGCCCTCGAAAGCAAGAGATTTTCACGGGGGGCTTTTGGAACCGGATTATGAACGAAGGACACTACGGCCACTGTTTCCTACCATCCAGCCACAGCTCTTCGGTGTTTCATAGGGCGGTGAGGTATAACGAATGGGCACACAGGGTTTATGTTCTTGAAGAGATGTGTACGGCGTTGAGGGAAGGGGTCATTTCAACGCTATGCCTAACTCGGTGTTCTGAGACGGAAGAGGAGTCCCAGCCTGGCAGTCTGCAAGAAAGGACGTCTTCACTGAGGAGAGAATGTGCTGTTCCTTCCCCACAAGATGCGGGGCGTTGGAGACTTTCTTGCTCTTCCCTGAACGCACTTTACAGCCTGTAGCTGAACGGTGGGCTAAGCGCAGAGAGACCTGCACCAGTAACCTTCGAAACTGTCATTGGGAATTGGCTGGGCCTTTGTGCTCCAAGGCTGAGTAGAAAAGCTAACCTCTTCCAAACCAGAGAGAGGCAGGTCTCCTTCTCGGCGGTCCTACATGATATGCTGTCTCACGAGCTCAAAGCAAAGAAATCCTGGGCAACTGTTGCTTCTGGACAAGGCCCGTAACCTTGGGCAACGGGGTATTCCTAGAAGGAGAAGGAGGCCGTTGTTTCCTCCCATCACGCGACAACTCCTTTGTGTTTCTTGGGAGGTAAGATGTAATGAATGGGGACCCATGGAGTATAGTCTTTAAGAGATGTGTCCGGCCTTGAGGGAAGGGGTCATTTCAGGGCTATGCCGAACTCGGCGTTCTGAAAAGGAATAGGAGCTCGGGCCAGGCAGGCTGCAAGAAAAGATTTCTTTACGAAGAGGAAATGTGCCGTTCCTAAACAACATGGTGCGGGAGGCTGCAGAGTGGAGGCTACTTCACTGAATGCACCTAGGAGACGGGAGCTGAGCAGGGGGCTGATGGCAGAGAGACCTTCAATACTACAGTTCTAAAGTATCATTGGGAGCTGACTGGATCTCTGAGTTCAAAGGCTCAAAGGCAGAAAAGCGAACCTCTGAAAACCCGGAGAAAGGCTGGTCTCCTTCTCTGCGGTTCTGCATGATATGCTGTCTCACGAGCCCCTGGGAAAGAACTCCTTGGCCACTGCCGCTTCTGGGCAAGGACATCCAGCTAAGCGGCTGAGGAAGGTTGTGCAGAAAGTCCCCGAAATGTAACACTAGGTTTCCATTAGGAAACATGCTGTGTCACTCTCCAGAAGGGCCACACTGACCCCTGAAGGGTCTAGAAGCTTTGGCAAGCCGCGTACAGCTCAGAGTCTCCCAGCGTCCCCAGGTTTCCTTTCATGTATCCTAGCACACAGCAGAAACGTTCCTCGGGACGTGAAGCTGTGCTGGCTCTGGGAAAGTTAGTTTTCGGAGGGGGGACAGAGGCAATTCAATCTAACCCTGTCAAGGCAGCATCTGCGTTTTCTTCTCTCATGGCGCACTGCACGGGGTTCCATGAACCTGAAATGCTCTCAATGTGTCGCTAACATAACATGGCAATCAACCTCAGTGGTTTCAGCGGCATTCGAGGGTCCAACTCCTCAAGAGGCCTCGCCCCTCACGAGCCCCCTAGAAGAAATGTTGCGTCTTGTTTCTCGCCATCGAGAGCAGTTCTGTGCACCGTGTTGGTGCCTGGAGTGTAGGAAAGATACACTCGATGTGCGGATGTAGGAAGTATACCAGGGCAGACGTCTGTTCAAATGCTTCTCCTCTAGGAACTATCCTGCCTGCCCAGAGAGCACTGTGCTCCAAAAGAGTGGCAGTGAAGGCCGTTCACACCACAGCAATGGCCTCGTTTCCCTCAGACAACTTGGAAGCGTTTGCTACACTCCAGTACAACTCGCTGCTCGGCAGGACGTTCGGGCAGGCTGTGGATATTTTCCACTCAAGCTGAACAGGCCCTGAGAGGCAGGCGAGACTTGAAAACATTCCTTGCCTACCTCTCCTTGAAGGCAGCGGTTAGCACTGTGTTCCAGGGCCCAAAATCTGAGCTGGGGAGGCCTTCGGTCTCCACGACGAGGCATGCTTTGGGTTCAGTGTATGTACGAGTTTCTCAGGAGCAAGTTCTGCTTCTCTTATTTCGCCTCCTTTAGCTGTGTTTGGCAGCCCTTGGTATGCCCTAGGCCCTCGAAAGCAAGAGATTTTCACGGGGGGCTTTTGGAACCGGATTATGAACGAAGGACACTACGGCCACTGTTTCCTACCATCCAGCCACAGCTCTTCGGTCTTTCATAGGGCGGTGAGGTATAACGAATGGGCACACAGGGTTTATGTTCTTGAAGAGATGTGTACGGCGTTGAGGGAAGGGGTCATTTCAACGCTATGCCTAACTCGGTGTTCTGAGACGGAAGAGGAGTCCCAGCCTGGCAGTCTGCAAGAAAGGACGTCTTCACTGAGGAGAGAATGTGCTGTTCCTTCCCCACAAGATGCGGGGCGTTGGAGACTTTCTTGCTCTTCCCTGAACGCACTTTACAGCCTGTAGCTGAACGGTGGGCTAAGCGCAGAGAGACCTGCACCAGTAACCTTCGAAACTGTCATTGGGAATTGGCTGGGCCTTTGTGCTCCAAGGCTGAGTAGAAAAGCTAACCTCTTCCAAACCAGAGAGAGGCAGGTCTCCTTCTCGGCGGTCCTACATGATATGCTGTCTCACGAGCTCAAAGCAAAGAAATCCTGGGCAACTGTTGCTTCTGGACAAGGCCCGTAACCTTGGGCAACGGGGTATTCCTAGAAGGAGAAGGAGGCCGTTGTTTCCTCCCATCACGCGACAACTCCTTTGTGTTTCTTGGGAGGTAAGATGTAATGAATGGGGACCCATGGAGTATAGTCTTTAAGAGATGTGTCCGGCCTTGAGGGAAGGGGTCATTTCAGGGCTATGCCGAACTCGGCGTTCTGAAAAGGAATAGGAGCTCGGGCCAGGCAGGCTGCAAGAAAAGATTTCTTTACGAAGAGGAAATGTGCCGTTCCTAAACAACATGGTGCGGGAGGCTGCAGAGTGGAGGCTACTTCACTGAATGCACCTAGGAGACGGGAGCTGAGCAGGGGGCTGATGGCAGAGAGACCTTCAGTACTACAGTTCTAAAGTATCATTGGGAGCTGACTGGATCTCTGAGTTCAAAGGCTCAAAGGCAGAAAAGCGAACCTCTGAAAACCCGGAGAAAGGCTGGTCTCCTTCTCTGCGGTTCTGCATGATATGCTGTCTCACGAGCCCCTGGGAAAGAACTCCTTGGCCACTGCCGCTTCTGGGCAAGGACATCCAGCTAAGCGGCTGAGGAAGGTTGTGCAGAAAGTCCCCGAAATGTAACACTAGGTTTCCATTAGGAAACATGCTGTGTCACTCTCCAGAAGGGCCACACTGACCCCTGAAGGGTCTAGAAGCTTTGGCAAGCCGCGTACAGCTCAGAGTCTCCCAGCGTCCCCAGGTTTCCTTTCATGTATCCTAGCACACAGCAGAAACGTTCCTCGGGACGTGAAGCTGTGCTGGCTCTGGGAAAGTTAGTTTTCGGAGGGGGGACAGAGGCAATTCAATCTAACCCTGTCAAGGCAGCATCTGCGTTTTCTTCTCTCATGGCGCACTGCACGGGGTTCCATGAACCTGAAATGCTCTCAATGTGTCGCTAACATAACATGGCAATCAACCTCAGTGGTTTCAGCGGCATTCGAGGGTCCAACTCCTCAAGAGGCCTCGCCCCTCACGAGCCCCTTAGAAGAAACGTTGCATCTTCTGTCTCTCCATCAGGAGGAGTTCTATGCACCGTGTTGGTGTCTGGAGCGTAGGAAAGATACACTCGATGTGCGGATGTAGGAAGTATACCAGGGCAGACGTCTGTTCAAATGCTTCTCCTCTAGGAACTATCCTGCCTGCCCAGAGAGCACTGTGCTCCAAAAGAGTGGCAGTGAAGGCCGTTCACACCACAGCAATGGCCTCGTTTCCCTCAGACAACTTGGAAGCGTTTGCTACACTCCAGTACAACTCGCTGCTCGGCAGGACGTTCGGGCAGGCTGTGGATATTTTCCACTCAAGCTGAACAGGCCCTGAGAGGCAGGCGAGACTTGAAAACATTCCTTGCCTACCTCTCCTTGAAGGCAGCGGTTAGCACTGTGTTCCAGGGCCCAAAATCTGAGCTGGGGAGGCCTTCGGTCTCCACGACGAGGCATGCTTTGGGTTCAGTGTATGTACGAGTTTCTCAGGAGCAAGTTCTGCTTCTCTTATTTCGCCTCCTTTAGCTGTGTTTGGCAGCCCTTGGTATGCCCTAGGCCCTCGAAAGCAAGAGATTTTCACGGGGGGCTTTTGGAACCGGATTATGAACGAAGGACACTACGGCCACTGTTTCCTACCATCCAGCCACAGCTCTTCGGTGTTTCATAGGGCGGTGAGGTATAACGAATGGGCACACAGGGTTTATGTTCTTGAAGAGATGTGTACGGCGTTGAGGGAAGGGGTCATTTCAACGCTATGCCTAACTCGGTGTTCTGAGACGGAAGAGGAGTCCCAGCCTGGCAGTCTGCAAGAAAGGACGTCTTCACTGAGGAGAGAATGTGCTGTTCCTTCCCCACAAGATGCGGGGCGTTGGAGACTTTCTTGCTCTTCCCTGAACGCACTTTACAGCCTGTAGCTGAACGGTGGGCTAAGCGCAGAGAGACCTGCACCAGTAACCTTCGAAACTGTCATTGGGAATTGGCTGGGCCTTTGTGCTCCAAGGCTGAGTAGAAAAGCTAACCTCTTCCAAACCAGAGAGAGGCAGGTCTCCTTCTCGGCGGTCCTACATGATATGCTGTCTCACGAGCTCAAAGCAAAGAAATCCTGGGCAACTGTTGCTTCTGGACAAGGCCCGTAACCTTGGGCAACGGGGTATTCCTAGAAGGAGAAGGAGGCCGTTGTTTCCTCCCATCACGCGACAACTCCTTTGTGTTTCTTGGGAGGTAAGATGTAATGAATGGGGACCCATGGAGTATAGTCTTTAAGAGATGTGTCCGGCCTTGAGGGAAGGGGTCATTTCAGGGCTATGCCGAACTCGGCGTTCTGAAAAGGAATAGGAGCTCGGGCCAGGCAGGCTGCAAGAAAAGATTTCTTTACGAAGAGGAAATGTGCCGTTCCTAAACAACATGGTGCGGGAGGCTGCAGAGTGGAGGCTACTTCACTGAATGCACCTAGGAGACGGGAGCTGAGCAGGGGGCTGATGGCAGAGAGACCTTCAATACTACAGTTCTAAAGTACCATTGGGAGCTGACTGGATCTCTGAGTTCAAAGGCTCAAAGGCAGAAAAGCGAACCTCTGAAAACCCAGAGAAAGGCTGGTCTCCTTCTCTGCGGTTCTGCATGATATGCTGTCTCACGAGCCCCTGGGAAAGAACTCCTTGGCCACTGCCGCTTCTGGGCAAGGACATCCAGCTAAGCGGCTGAGGAAGGTTGTGCAGAAAGTCCCCGAAATGTAACACTAGGTTTCCATTAGGAAACATGCTGTGTCACTCTCCAGAAGGGCCACACTGACCCCTGAAGGGTCTAGAAGCTTTGGCAAGCCGCGTACAGCTCAGAGTCTCCCAGCGTCCCCAGGTTTCCTTTCATGTATCCTAGCACACAGCAGAAACGTTCCTCGGGACGTGAAGCTGTGCTGGCTCTGGGAAAGTTAGTTTTCGGAGGGGGGACAGAGGCAATTCAATCTAACCCTGTCAAGGCAGCATCTGCGTTTTCTTCTCTCATGGTGCACTGCACGGGGTTCCATGAACCTGAAATGCTCTCAATGTGTCGCTAACATAACATGGCAATCAACCTCAGTGGTTTCAGCGGCATTCGAGGGTCCAACTCCTCAAGAGGCCTCGCCCCTCACGAGCCCCCTAGAAGAAATGTTGCGTCTTGTTTCTCGCCATCGAGAGCAGTTCTGTGCACCGTGTTGGTGCCTGGAGTGTAGGAAAGATACACTCGATGTGCGGATGTAGGAAGTATACCAGGGCAGACGTCTGTTCAAATGCTTCTCCTCTAGGAACTATCCTGCCTGCCCAGAGAGCACTGTGCTCCAAAAGAGTGGCAGTGAAGGCCGTTCACACCACAGCAATGGCCTCGTTTCCCTCAGACAACTTGGAAGCGTTTGCTACACTCCAGTACAACTCGCTGCTCGGCAGGACGTTCGGGCAGGCTGTGGATATTTTCCACTCAAGCTGAACAGGCCCTGAGAGGCAGGCGAGACTTGAAAACATTCCTTGCCTACCTCTCCTTGAAGGCAGCGGTTAGCACTGTGTTCCAGGGCCCAAAATCTGAGCTGGGGAGGCCTTCGGTCTCCACGACGAGGCATGCTTTGGGTTCAGTGTATGTACGAGTTTCTCAGGAGCAAGTTCTGCTTCTCTTATTTCGCCTCCTTTAGCTGTGTTTGGCAGCCCTTGGTATGCCCTAGGCCCTCGAAAGCAAGAGATTTTCACGGGGGGCTTTTGGAACCGGATTATGAACGAAGGACACTACGGCCACTGTTTCCTACCATCCAGCCACAGCTCTTCGGTCTTTCATAGGGCGGTGAGGTATAACGAATGGGCACACAGGGTTTATGTTCTTGAAGAGATGTGTACAGCGTTGAGGGAAGGGGTCATTTCAACGCTATGCCTAACTCGGTGTTCTGAGACGGAAGAGGAGTCCCAGCCTGGCAGTCTGCAAGAAAGGACGTCTTCACTGAGGAGAGAATGTGCTGTTCCTTCCCCACAAGATGCGGGGCGTTGGAGACTTTCTTGCTCTTCCCTGAACGCACTTTACAGCCTGTAGCTGAACGGTGGGCTAAGCGCAGAGAGACCTGCACCAGTAACCTTCGAAACTGTCATTGGGAATTGGCTGGGCCTTTGTGCTCCAAGGCTGAGTAGAAAAGCTAACCTCTTCCAAACCAGAGAGAGGCAGGTCTCCTTCTCGGCGGTCCTACATGATATGCTGTCTCACGAGCTCAAAGCAAAGAAATCCTGGGCAACTGTTGCTTCTGGACAAGGCCCGTAACCTTGGGCAACGGGGTATTCCTAGAAGGAGAAGGAGGCCGTTGTTTCCTCCCATCACGCGACAACTCCTTTGTGTTTCTTGGGAGGTAAGATGTAATGAATGGGGACCCATGGAGTATAGTCTTTAAGAGATGTGTCCGGCCTTGAGGGAAGGGGTCATTTCAGGGCTATGCCGAACTCGGCGTTCTGAAAAGGAATAGGAGCTCGGGCCAGGCAGGCTGCAAGAAAAGATTTCTTTACGAAGAGGAAATGTGCCGTTCCTAAACAACATGGTGCGGGAGGCTGCAGAGTGGAGGCTACTTCACTGAATGCACCTAGGAGACGGGAGCTGAGCAGGGGGCTGATGGCAGAGAGACCTTCAATACTACAGTTCTAAAGTATCATTGGGAGCTGACTGGATCTCTGAGTTCAAAGGCTCAAAGGCAGAAAAGCGAACCTCTGAAAACCCGGAGAAAGGCTGGTCTCCTTCTCTGCGGTTCTGCATGATATGCTGTCTCACGAGCCCCTGGGAAAGAACTCCTTGGCCACTGCCGCTTCTGGGCAAGGACATCCAGCTAAGCGGCTGAGGAAGGTTGTGCAGAAAGTCCCCGAAATGTAACACTAGGTTTCCATTAGGAAACATGCTGTGTCACTCTCCAGAAGGGCCACACTGACCCCTGAAGGGTCTAGAAGCTTTGGCAAGCCGCGTACAGCTCAGAGTCTCCCAGCGTCCCCAGGTTTCCTTTCATGTATCCTAGCACACAGCAGAAACGTTCCTCGGGACGTGAAGCTGTGCTGGCTCTGGGAAAGTTAGTTTTCGGAGGGGGGACAGAGGCAATTCAATATAACCCTGTCAAGGCAGCATCTGCGTTTTCTTCTCTCATGGCGCACTGCACGGGGTTCCATGAACCTGAAATGCTCTCAATGTGTCGCTAAATTAAACATGGCAATCAACCTCAGTGGTTTCAGCGGCATTCGAGGGTCCAACTCCTCAAGAGGCCTCGCCCCTCACGAGCCCCCTAGAAGAAATGTTGCGTCTTGTTTCTCGCCATCGAGAGCAGTTCTGTGCACCGTGTTGGTGCCTGGAGTGTAGGAAAGATACACTCGATGTGCGGATGTAGGAAGTATACCAGGGCAGACGTCTGTTCAAATGCTTCTCCTCTAGGAACTATCCTGCCTGCCCAGAGAGCACTGTGCTCCAAAAGAGTGGCAGTGAAGGCCGTTCACACCACAGCAATGGCCTCGTTTCCCTCAGACAACTTGGAAGCGTTTGCTACACTCCAGTACAACTCGCTGCTCGGCAGGACGTTCGGGCAGGCTGTGGATATTTTCCACTCAAGCTGAACAGGCCCTGAGAGGCAGGCGAGACTTGAAAACATTCCTTGCCTACCTCTCCTTGAAGGCAGCGGTTAGCACTGTGTTCCAGGGCCCAAAATCTGAGCTGGGGAGGCCTTCGGTCTCCACGACGAGGCATGCTTTGGGTTCAGTGTATGTACGAGTTTCTCAGGAGCAAGTTCTGCTTCTCTTATTTCGCCTCCTTTAGCTGTGTTTGGCAGCCCTTGGTATGCCCTAGGCCCTCGAAAGCAAGAGATTTTCACGGGGGGCTTTTGGAACCGGATTATGAACGAAGGACACTACGGCCACTGTTTCCTACCATCCAGCCACAGCTCTTCGGTGTTTCATAGGGCGGTGAGGTATAACGAATGGGCACACAGGGTTTATGTTCTTGAAGAGATGTGTACGGCGTTGAGGGAAGGGGTCATTTCAACGCTATGCCTAACTCGGTGTTCTGAGACGGAAGAGGAGTCCCAGCCTGGCAGTCTGCAAGAAAGGACGTCTTCACTGAGGAGAGAATGTGCTGTTCCTTCCCCACAAGATGCGGGGCGTTGGAGACTTTCTTGCTCTTCCCTGAACGCACTTTACAGCCTGTAGCTGAACGGTGGGCTAAGCGCAGAGAGACCTGCACCAGTAACCTTCGAAACTGTCATTGGGAATTGGCTGGGCCTTTGTGCTCCAAGGCTGAGTAGAAAAGCTAACCTCTTCCAAACCAGAGAGAGGCAGGTCTCCTTCTCGGCGGTCCTACATGATATGCTGTCTCACGAGCTCAAAGCAAAGAAATCCTGGGCAACTGTTGCTTCTGGACAAGGCCCGTAACCTTGGGCAACGGGGTATTCCTAGAAGGAGAAGGAGGCCGTTGTTTCCTCCCATCACGCGACAACTCCTTTGTGTTTCTTGGGAGGTAAGATGTAATGAATGGGGACCCATGGAGTATAGTCTTTAAGAGATGTGTCCGGCCTTGAGGGAAGGGGTCATTTCAGGGCTATGCCGAACTCGGCATTCTGAAAAGGAATAGGAGCTCGGGCCAGGCAGGCTGCAAGAAAAGATTTCTTTACGAAGAGGAAATGTGCCGTTCCTAAACAACATGGTGCGGGAGGCTGCAGAGTGGAGGCTACTTCACTGAATGCACCTAGGAGACGGGAGCTGAGCAGGGGGCTGATGGCAGAGAGACCTTCAGTACTACAGTTCTAAAGTATCATTGGGAGCTGACTGGATCTCTGAGTTCAAAGGCTCAAAGGCAGAAAAGCGAACCTCTGAAAACCCGGAGAAAGGCTGGTCTCCTTCTCTGCGGTTCTGCATGATATGCTGTCTCACGAGCCCCTGGGAAAGAACTCCTTGGCCACTGCCGCTTCTGGGCAAGGACATCCAGCTAAGCGGCTGAGGAAGGTTGTGCAGAAAGTCCCCGAAATGTAACACTAGGTTTCCATTAGGAAACATGCTGTGTCACTCTCCAGAAGGGCCACACTGACCCCTGAAGGGTCTAGAAGCTTTGGCAAGCCGCGTACAGCTCAGAGTCTCCCAGCGTCCCCAGGTTTCCTTTCATGTATCCTAGCACACAGCAGAAACGTTCCTCGGGACGTGAAGCTGTGCTGGCTCTGGGAAAGTTAGTTTTCG
The DNA here is from genome assembly GCF_028023285.1 of Balaenoptera ricei. Classification (NCBI taxonomy): domain Eukaryota; kingdom Metazoa; phylum Chordata; class Mammalia; order Artiodactyla; family Balaenopteridae; genus Balaenoptera; species Balaenoptera ricei. The sequence goes on along the minus strand of NC_082646.1, from coordinate 26,367,747 downwards.
GAGGGGGGACAGAGGCAATTCAATCTAACCCTGTCAAGGCAGCATCTGCGTTTTCTTCTCTCATGGCGCACTGCACGGGGTTCCATGAACCTGAAATGCTCTCAATGTGTCGCTAACATAACATGGCAATCAACCTCAGTGGTTTCAGCGGCATTCGAGGGTCCAACTCCTCAAGAGGCCTCGCCCCTCACGAGCCCCCTAGAAGAAATGTTGCGTCTTGTTTCTCGCCATCGAGAGCAGTTCTGTGCACCGTGTTGGTGCCTGGAGTGTAGGAAAGATACACTCGATGTGCGGATGTAGGAAGTATACCAGGGCAGACGTCTGTTCAAATGCTTCTCCTCTAGGAACTATCCTGCCTGCCCAGAGAGCACTGTGCTCCAAAAGAGTGGCAGTGAAGGCCGTTCACACCACAGCAATGGCCTCGTTTCCCTCAGACAACTTGGAAGCGTTTGCTACACTCCAGTACAACTCGCTGCTCGGCAGGACGTTCGGGCAGGCTGTGGATATTTTCCACTCAAGCTGAACAGGCCCTGAGAGGCAGGCGAGACTTGAAAACATTCCTTGCCTACCTCTCCTTGAAGGCAGCGGTTAGCACTGTGTTCCAGGGCCCAAAATCTGAGCTGGGGAGGCCTTCGGTCTCCACGACGAGGCATGCTTTGGGTTCAGTGTATGTACGAGTTTCTCAGGAGCAAGTTCTGCTTCTCTTATTTCGCCTCCTTTAGCTGTGTTTGGCAGCCCTTGGTATGCCCTAGGCCCTCGAAAGCAAGAGATTTTCACGGGGGGCTTTTGGAACCGGATTATGAACGAAGGACACTACGGCCACTGTTTCCTACCATCCAGCCACAGCTCTTCGGTCTTTCATAGGGCGGTGAGGTATAACGAATGGGCACACAGGGTTTATGTTCTTGAAGAGATGTGTACGGCGTTGAGGGAAGGGGTCATTTCAACGCTATGCCTAACTCGGTGTTCTGAGACGGAAGAGGAGTCCCAGCCTGGCAGTCTGCAAGAAAGGACGTCTTCACTGAGGAGAGAATGTGCTGTTCCTTCCCCACAAGATGCGGGGCGTTGGAGACTTTCTTGCTCTTCCCTGAACGCACTTTACAGCCTGTAGCTGAACGGTGGGCTAAGCGCAGAGAGACCTGCACCAGTAACCTTCGAAACTGTCATTGGGAATTGGCTGGGCCTTTGTGCTCCAAGGCTGAGTAGAAAAGCTAACCTCTTCCAAACCAGAGAGAGGCAGGTCTCCTTCTCGGCGGTCCTACATGATATGCTGTCTCACGAGCTCAAAGCAAAGAAATCCTGGGCAACTGTTGCTTCTGGACAAGGCCCGTAACCTTGGGCAACGGGGTATTCCTAGAAGGAGAAGGAGGCCGTTGTTTCCTCCCATCACGCGACAACTCCTTTGTGTTTCTTGGGAGGTAAGATGTAATGAATGGGGACCCATGGAGTATAGTCTTTAAGAGATGTGTCCGGCCTTGAGGGAAGGGGTCATTTCAGGGCTATGCCGAACTCGGCGTTCTGAAAAGGAATAGGAGGTCGGGCCAGGCAGGCTGCAAGAAAAGATTTCTTTACGAAGAGGAAATGTGCCGTTCCTAAACAACATGGTGCGGGAGGCTGCAGAGTGGAGGCTACTTCACTGAATGCACCTAGGAGACGGGAGCTGAGCAGGGGGCTGATGGCAGAGAGACCTTCAGTACTACAGTTCTAAAGTATCATTGGGAGCTGACTGGATCTCTGAGTTCAAAGGCTCAAAGGCAGAAAAGCGAACCTCTGAAAACCCGGAGAAAGGCTGGTCTCCTTCTCTGCGGTTCTGCATGATATGCTGTCTCACGAGCCCCTGGGAAAGAACTCCTTGGCCACTGCCGCTTCTGGGCAAGGACATCCAGCTAAGCGGCTGAGGAAGGTTGTGCAGAAAGTCCCCGAAATGTAACACTAGGTTTCCATTAGGAAACATGCTGTGTCACTCTCCAGAAGGGCCACACTGACCCCTGAAGGGTCTAGAAGCTTTGGCAAGCCGCGTACAGCTCAGAGTCTCCCAGCGTCCCCAGGTTTCCTTTCATGTATCCTAGCACACAGCAGAAACGTTCCTCGGGACGTGAAGCTGTGCTGGCTCTGGGAAAGTTAGTTTTCGGAGGGGGGACAGAGGCAATTCAATCTAACCCTGTCAAGGCAGCATCTGCGTTTTCTTCTCTCATGGCGCACTGCACGGGGTTCCATGAACCTGAAATGCTCTCAATGTGTCGCTAACATAACATGGCAATCAACCTCAGTGGTTTCAGCGGCATTCGAGGGTCCAACTCCTCAAGAGGCCTCGCCCCTCACGAGCCCCTTAGAAGAAACGTTGCATCTTCTGTCTCTCCATCAGGAGGAGTTCTATGCACCGTGTTGGTGCCTGGAGCGTAGGAAAGATACACTCGATGTGCGGATGTAGGAAGTATACCAGGGCAGACGTCTGTTCAAATGCTTCTCCTCTAGGAACTATCCTGCCTGCCCAGAGAGCACTGTGCTCCAAAAGAGTGGCAGTGAAGGCCGTTCACACCACAGCAATGGCCTCGTTTCCCTCAGACAACTTGGAAGCGTTTGCTACACTCCAGTACAACTCGCTGCTCGGCAGGACGTTCGGGCAGGCTGTGGATATTTTCCACTCAAGCTGAACAGGCCCTGAGAGGCAGGCGAGACTTGAAAACATTCCTTGCCTACCTCTCCTTGAAGGCAGCGGTTAGCACTGTGTTCCAGGGCCCAAAATCTGAGCTGGGGAGGCCTTCGGTCTCCACGACGAGGCATGCTTTGGGTTCAGTGTATGTACGAGTTTCTCAGGAGCAAGTTCTGCTTCTCTTATTTCGCCTCCTTTAGCTGTGTTTGGCAGCCCTTGGTATGCCCTAGGCCCTCGAAAGCAAGAGATTTTCACGGGGGGCTTTTGGAACCGGATTATGAACGAAGGACACTACGGCCACTGTTTCCTACCATCCAGCCACAGCTCTTCGGTCTTTCATAGGGCGGTGAGGTATAACGAATGGGCACACAGGGTTTATGTTCTTGAAGAGATGTGTACGGCGTTGAGGGAAGGGGTCATTTCAACGCTATGCCTAACTCGGTGTTCTGAGACGGAAGAGGAGTCCCAGCCTGGCAGTCTGCAAGAAAGGACGTCTTCACTGAGGAGAGAATGTGCTGTTCCTTCCCCACAAGATGCGGGGCGTTGGAGACTTTCTTGCTCTTCCCTGAACGCACTTTACAGCCTGTAGCTGAACGGTGGGCTAAGCGCAGAGAGACCTGCACCAGTAACCTTCGAAACTGTCATTGGGAATTGGCTGGGCCTTTGTGCTCCAAGGCTGAGTAGAAAAGCTAACCTCTTCCAAACCAGAGAGAGGCAGGTCTCCTTCTCGGCGGTCCTACATGATATGCTGTCTCACGAGCTCAAAGCAAAGAAATCCTGGGCAACTGTTGCTTCTGGACAAGGCCCGTAACCTTGGGCAACGGGGTATTCCTAGAAGGAGAAGGAGGCCGTTGTTTCCTCCCATCACGCGACAACTCCTTTGTGTTTCTTGGGAGGTAAGATGTAATGAATGGGGACCCATGGAGTATAGTCTTTAAGAGATGTGTCCGGCCTTGAGGGAAGGGGTCATTTCAGGGCTATGCCGAACTCGGCGTTCTGAAAAGGAATAGGAGGTCGGGCCAGGCAGGCTGCAAGAAAAGATTTCTTTACGAAGAGGAAATGTGCCGTTCCTAAACAACATGGTGCGGGAGGCTGCAGAGTGGAGGCTACTTCACTGAATGCACCTAGGAGACGGGAGCTGAGCAGGGGGCTGATGGCAGAGAGACCTTCAGTACTACAGTTCTAAAGTATCATTGGGAGCTGACTGGATCTCTGAGTTCAAAGGCTCAAAGGCAGAAAAGCGAACCTCTGAAAACCCGGAGAAAGGCTGGTCTCCTTCTCTGCGGTTCTGCATGATATGCTGTCTCACGAGCCCCTGGGAAAGAACTCCTTGGCCACTGCCGCTTCTGGGCAAGGACATCCAGCTAAGCGGCTGAGGAAGGTTGTGCAGAAAGTCCCCGAAATGTAACACTAGGTTTCCATTAGGAAACATGCTGTGTCACTCTCCAGAAGGGCCACACTGACCCCTGAAGGGTCTAGAAGCTTTGGCAAGCCGCGTACAGCTCAGAGTCTCCCAGCGTCCCCAGGTTTCCTTTCATGTATCCTAGCACACAGCAGAAACGTTCCTCGGGACGTGAAGCTGTGCTGGCTCTGGGAAAGTTAGTTTTCGGAGGGGGGACAGAGGCAATTCAATCTAACCCTGTCAAGGCAGCATCTGCGTTTTCTTCTCTCATGGCGCACTGCACGGGGTTCCATGAACCTGAAATGCTCTCAATGTGTCGCTAACATAACATGGCAATCAACCTCAGTGGTTTCAGCGGCATTCGAGGGTCCAACTCCTCAAGAGGCCTCGCCCCTCACGAGCCCCTTAGAAGAAACGTTGCATCTTCTGTCTCTCCATCAGGAGGAGTTCTATGCACCGTGTTGGTGCCTGGAGCGTAGGAAAGATACACTCGATGTGCGGATGTAGGAAGTATACCAGGGCAGACGTCTGTTCAAATGCTTCTCCTCTAGGAACTATCCTGCCTGCCCAGAGAGCACTGTGCTCCAAAAGAGTGGCAGTGAAGGCCGTTCACACCACAGCAATGGCCTCGTTTCCCTCAGACAACTTGGAAGCGTTTGCTACACTCCAGTACAACTCGCTGCTCGGCAGGACGTTCGGGCAGGCTGTGGATATTTTCCACTCAAGCTGAACAGGCCCTGAGAGGCAGGCGAGACTTGAAAACATTCCTTGCCTACCTCTCCTTGAAGGCAGCGGTTAGCACTGTGTTCCAGGGCCCAAAATCTGAGCTGGGGAGGCCTTCGGTCTCCACGAAGAGGCATGCTTTGGGTTCAGTGTATGTACGAGTTTCTCAGGAGCAAGTTCTGCTTCTCTTATTTCGCCTCCTTTAGCTGTGTTTGGCAGCCTTTGATATGCCCTAGGCCCTCGAAAGCAAGAGATTTTCACGGGGGGCTTTTGGAACCGGATTATGAACGAAGGACACTACGGCCACTGTTTCCTACCATCCAGCCACAGCTCTTCAGTGTTTCATAGGGCGGTGAGGTATAACGAATGGGCACACAGGGTTTATGTTCTTGAAGAGATGTGTACGGCGTTGAGGGAAGGGGTCATTTCAACGCTATGCCTAACTCGGTGTTCTGAGACGGAAGAGGAGTCCCAGCCTGGCAGTCTGCAAGAAAGGACGTCTTCACTGAGGAGAGAATGTGCTGTTCCTTCCCCACAAGATGCGGGGCGTTGGAGACTTTCTTGCTCTTCCCTGAACGCACTTTACAGCCTGTAGCTGAACGGTGGGCTAAGCGCAGAGAGACCTGCACCAGTAACCTTCGAAACTGTCATTGGGAATTGGCTGGGCCTTTGTGCTCCAAGGCTGAGTAGAAAAGCTAACCTCTTCCAAACCAGAGAGAGGCAGGTCTCCTTCTCGGCGGTCCTACATGATATGCTGTCTCACGAGCTCAAAGCAAAGAAATCCTGGGCAACTGTTGCTTCTGGACAAGGCCCGTAACCTTGGGCAACGGGGTATTCCTAGAAGGAGAAGGAGGCCGTTGTTTCCTCCCATCACGCGACAACTCCTTTGTGTTTCTTGGGAGGTAAGATGTAATGAATGGGGACCCATGGAGTATAGTCTTTAAGAGATGTGTCCGGCCTTGAGGGAAGGGGTCATTTCAGGGCTATGCCGAACTCGGCGTTCTGAAAAGGAATAGGAGGTCGGGCCAGGCAGGCTGCAAGAAAAGATTTCTTTACGAAGAGGAAATGTGCCGTTCCTAAACAACATGGTGCGGGAGGCTGCAGAGTGGAGGCTACTTCACTGAATGCACCTAGGAGACGGGAGCTGAGCAGGGGGCTGATGGCAGAGAGACCTTCAGTACTACAGTTCTAAAGTATCATTGGGAGCTGACTGGATCTCTGAGTTCAAAGGCTCAAAGGCAGAAAAGCGAACCTCTGAAAACCCGGAGAAAGGCTGGTCTCCTTCTCTGCGGTTCTGCATGATATGCTGTCTCACGAGCCCCTGGGAAAGAACTCCTTGGCCACTGCCGCTTCTGGGCAAGGACATCCAGCTAAGCGGCTGAGGAAGGTTGTGCAGAAAGTCCCCGAAATGTAACACTAGGTTTCCATTAGGAAACATGCTGTGTCACTCTCCAGAAGGGCCACACTGACCCCTGAAGGGTCTAGAAGCTTTGGCAAGCCGCGTACAGCTCAGAGTCTCCCAGCGTCCCCAGGTTTCCTTTCATGTATCCTAGCACACAGCAGAAACGTTCCTCGGGACGTGAAGCTGTGCTGGCTCTGGGAAAGTTAGTTTTCGGAGGGGGGACAGAGGCAATTCAATCTAACCCTGTCAAGGCAGCATCTGCGTTTTCTTCTCTCATGGCGCACTGCACGGGGTTCCATGAACCTGAAATGCTCTCAATGTGTCGCTAACATAACATGGCAATCAACCTCAGTGGTTTCAGCGGCATTCGAGGGTCCAACTCCTCAAGAGGCCTCGCCCCTCACGAGCCCCTTAGAAGAAACGTTGCATCTTCTGTCTCTCCATCAGGAGGAGTTCTATGCACCGTGTTGGTGCCTGGAGCGTAGGAAAGATACACTCGATGTGCGGATGTAGGAAGTATACCAGGGCAGACGTCTGTTCAAATGCTTCTCCTCTAGGAACTATCCTGCCTGCCCAGAGAGCACTGTGCTCCAAAAGAGTGGCAGTGAAGGCCGTTCACACCACAGCAATGGCCTCGTTTCCCTCAGACAACTTGGAAGCGTTTGCTACACTCCAGTACAACTCGCTGCTCGGCAGGACGTTCGGGCAGGCTGTGGATATTTTCCACTCAAGCTGAACAGGCCCTGAGAGGCAGGCGAGACTTGAAAACATTCCTTGCCTACCTCTCCTTGAAGGCAGCGGTTAGCACTGTGTTCCAGGGCCCAAAATCTGAGCTGGGGAGGCCTTCGGTCTCCACGAAGAGGCATGCTTTGGGTTCAGTGTATGTACGAGTTTCTCAGGAGCAAGTTCTGCTTCTCTTATTTCGCCTCCTTTAGCTGTGTTTGGCAGCCTTTGATATGCCCTAGGCCCTCGAAAGCAAGAGATTTTCACGGGGGGCTTTTGGAACCGGATTATGAACGAAGGACACTACGGCCACTGTTTCCTACCATCCAGCCACAGCTCTTCGGTGTTTCATAGGGCGGTGAGGTATAACGAATGGGCACACAGGGTTTATGTTCTTGAAGAGATGTGTACGGCGTTGAGGGAAGGGGTCATTTCAACGCTATGCCTAACTCGGTGTTCTGAGACGGAAGAGGAGTCCCAGCCTGGCAGTCTGCAAGAAAGGACGTCTTCACTGAGGAGAGAATGTGCTGTTCCTTCCCCACAAGATGCGGGGCGTTGGAGACTTTCTTGCTCTTCCCTGAACGCACTTTACAGCCTGTAGCTGAACGGTGGGCTAAGCGCAGAGAGACCTGCACCAGTAACCTTCGAAACTGTCATTGGGAATTGGCTGGGCCTTTGTGCTCCAAGGCTGAGTAGAAAAGCTAACCTCTTCCAAACCAGAGAGAGGCAGGTCTCCTTCTCGGCGGTCCTACATGATATGCTGTCTCACGAGCTCAAAGCAAAGAAATCCTGGGCAACTGTTGCTTCTGGACAAGGCCCGTAACCTTGGGCAACGGGGTATTCCTAGAAGGAGAAGGAGGCCGTTGTTTCCTCCCATCACGCGACAACTCCTTTGTGTTTCTTGGGAGGTAAGATGTAATGAATGGGGACCCATGGAGTATAGTCTTTAAGAGATGTGTCCGGCCTTGAGGGAAGGGGTCATTTCAGGGCTATGCCGAACTCGGCATTCTGAAAAGGAATAGGAGCTCGGGCCAGGCAGGCTGCAAGAAAAGATTTCTTTACGAAGAGGAAATGTGCCGTTCCTAAACAACATGGTGCGGGAGGCTGCAGAGTGGAGGCTACTTCACTGAATGCACCTAGGAGACGGGAGCTGAGCAGGGGGCTGATGGCAGAGAGACCTTCAGTACTACAGTTCTAAAGTATCATTGGGAGCTGACTGGATCTCTGAGTTCAAAGGCTCAAAGGCAGAAAAGCGAACCTCTGAAAACCCGGAGAAAGGCTGGTCTCCTTCTCTGCGGTTCTGCATGATATGCTGTCTCACGAGCCCCTGGGAAAGAACTCCTTGGCCACTGCCGCTTCTGGGCAAGGACATCCAGCTAAGCGGCTGAGGAAGGTTGTGCAGAAAGTCCCCGAAATGTAACACTAGGTTTCCATTAGGAAACATGCTGTGTCACTCTCCAGAAGGGCCACACTGACCCCTGAAGGGTCTAGAAGCTTTGGCAAGCCGCGTACAGCTCAGAGTCTCCCAGCGTCCCCAGGTTTCCTTTCATGTATCCTAGCACACAGCAGAAACGTTCCTCGGGACGTGAAGCTGTGCTGGCTCTGGGAAAGTTAGTTTTCGGAGGGGGGACAGAGGCAATTCAATCTAACCCTGTCAAGGCAGCATCTGCGTTTTCTTCTCTCATGGCGCACTGCACGGGGTTCCATGAACCTGAAATGCTCTCAATGTGTCGCTAACATAACATGGCAATCAACCTCAGTGGTTTCAGCGGCATTCGAGGGTCCAACTCCTCAAGAGGCCTCGCCCCTCACGAGCCCCCTAGAAGAAATGTTGCGTCTTGTTTCTCGCCATCGAGAGCAGTTCTGTGCACCGTGTTGGTGCCTGGAGTGTAGGAAAGATACACTCGATGTGCGGATGTAGGAAGTATACCAGGGCAGACGTCTGTTCAAATGCTTCTCCTCTAGGAACTATCCTGCCTGCCCAGAGAGCACTGTGCTCCAAAAGAGTGGCAGTGAAGGCCGTTCACACCACAGCAATGGCCTCGTTTCCCTCAGACAACTTGGAAGCGTTTGCTACACTCCAGTACAACTCGCTGCTCGGCAGGACGTTCGGGCAGGCTGTGGATATTTTCCACTCAAGCTGAACAGGCCCTGAGAGGCAGGCGAGACTTGAAAACATTCCTTGCCTACCTCTCCTTGAAGGCAGCGGTTAGCACTGTGTTCCAGGGCCCAAAATCTGAGCTGGGGAGGCCTTCGGTCTCCACGAAGAGGCATGCTTTGGGTTCAGTGTATGTACGAGTTTCTCAGGAGCAAGTTCTGCTTCTCTTATTTCGCCTCCTTTAGCTGTGTTTGGCAGCCCTTGGTATGCCCTAGGCCCTCGAAAGCAAGAGATTTTCACGGGGGGCTTTTGGAACCGGATTATGAACGAAGGACACTACGGCCACTGTTTCCTACCATCCAGCCACAGCTCTTCGGTCTTTCATAGGGCGGTGAGGTATAACGAATGGGCACACAGGGTTTATGTTCTTGAAGAGATGTGTACGGCGTTGAGGGAAGGGGTCATTTCAACGCTATGCCTAACTCGGTGTTCTGAGACGGAAGAGGAGTCCCAGCCTGGCAGTCTGCAAGAAAGGACGTCTTCACTGAGGAGAGAATGTGCTGTTCCTTCCCCACAAGATGCGGGGCGTTGGAGACTTTCTTGCTCTTCCCTGAACGCACTTTACAGCCTGTAGCTGAACGGTGGGCTAAGCGCAGAGAGACCTGCACCAGTAACCTTCGAAACTGTCATTGGGAATTGGCTGGGCCTTTGTGCTCCAAGGCTGAGTAGAAAAGCTAACCTCTTCCAAACCAGAGAGAGGCAGGTCTCCTTCTCGGCGGTCCTACATGATATGCTGTCTCACGAGCTCAAAGCAAAGAAATCCTGGGCAACTGTTGCTTCTGGACAAGGCCCGTAACCTTGGGCAACGGGGTATTCCTAGAAGGAGAAGGAGGCCGTTGTTTCCTCCCATCACGCGACAACTCCTTTGTGTTTCTTGGGAGGTAAGATGTAATGAATGGGGACCCATGGAGTATAGTCTTTAAGAGATGTGTCCGGCCTTGAGGGAAGGGGTCATTTCAGGGCTATGCCGAACTCGGCGTTCTGAAAAGGAATAGGAGCTCGGGCCAGGCAGGCTGCAAGAAAAGATTTCTTTACGAAGAGGAAATGTGCCGTTCCTAAACAACATGGTGCGGGAGGCTGCAGAGTGGAGGCTACTTCACTGAATGCACCTAGGAGACGGGAGCTGAGCAGGGGGCTGATGGCAGAGAGACCTTCAGTACTACAGTTCTAAAGTATCATTGGGAGCTGACTGGATCTCTGAGTTCAAAGGCTCAAAGGCAGAAAAGCGAACCTCTGAAAACCCGGAGAAAGGCTGGTCTCCTTCTCTGCGGTTCTGCATGATATGCTGTCTCACGAGCCCCTGGGAAAGAACTCCTTGGCCACTGCCGCTTCTGGGCAAGGACATCCAGCTAAGCGGCTGAGGAAGGTTGTGCAGAAAGTCCCCGAAATGTAACACTAGGTTTCCATTAGGAAACATGCTGTGTCACTCTCCAGAAGGGCCACACTGACCCCTGAAGGGTCTAGAAGCTTTGGCAAGCCGCGTACAGCTCAGAGTCTCCCAGCGTCCCCAGGTTTCCTTTCATGTATCCTAGCACACAGCAGAAACGTTCCTCGGGACGTGAAGCTGTGCTGGCTCTGGGAAAGTTAGTTTTCGGAGGGGGGACAGAGGCAATTCAATCTAACCCTGTCAAGGCAGCATCTGCGTTTTCTTCTCTCATGGCGCACTGCACGGGGTTCCATGAACCTGAAATGCTCTCAATGTGTCGCTAACATAACATGGCAATCAACCTCAGTGGTTTCAGCGGCATTCGAGGGTCCAACTCCTCAAGAGGCCTCGCCCCTCACGAGCCCCTTAGAAGAAACGTTGCATCTTCTGTCTCTCCATCAGGAGGAGTTCTATGCACCGTGTTGGTGCCTGGAGCGTAGGAAAGATACACTCGATGTGCGGATGTAGGAAGTATACCAGGGCAGACGTCTGTTCAAATGCTTCTCCTCTAGGAACTATCCTGCCTGCCCAGAGAGCACTGTGCTCCAAAAGAGTGGCAGTGAAGGCCGTTCACACCACAGCAATGGCCTCGTTTCCCTCAGACAACTTGGAAGCGTTTGCTACACTCCAGTACAACTCGCTGCTCGGCAGGACGTTCGGGCAGGCTGTGGATATTTTCCACTCAAGCTGAACAGGCCCTGAGAGGCAGGCGAGACTTGAAAACATTCCTTGCCTACCTCTCCTTGAAGGCAGCGGTTAGCACTGTGTTCCAGGGCCCAAAATCTGAGCTGGGGAGGCCTTCGGTCTCCACGAAGAGGCATGCTTTGGGTTCAGTGTATGTACGAGTTTCTCAGGAGCAAGTTCTGCTTCTCTTATTTCGCCTCCTTTAGCTGTGTTTGGCAGCCCTTGGTATGCCCTAGGCCCTCGAAAGCAAGAGATTTTCACGGGGGGCTTTTGGAACCGGATTATGAACGAAGGACACTACGGCCACTGTTTCCTACCATCCAGCCACAGCTCTTCAGTGTTTCATAGGGCGGTGAGGTATAACGAATGGGCACACAGGGTTTATGTTCTTGAAGAGATGTGTACGGCGTTGAGGGAAGGGGTCATTTCAACGCTATGCCTAACTCGGTGTTCTGAGACGGAAGAGGAGTCCCAGCCTGGCAGTCTGCAAGAAAGGACGTCTTCACTGAGGAGAGAATGTGCTGTTCCTTCCCCACAAGATGCGGGGCGTTGGAGACTTTCTTGCTCTTCCCTGAACGCACTTTACAGCCTGTAGCTGAACGGTGGGCTAAGCGCAGAGAGACCTGCACCAGTAACCTTCGAAACTGTCATTGGGAATTGGCTGGGCCTTTGTGCTCCAAGGCTGAGTAGAAAAGCTAACCTCTTCCAAACCAGAGAGAGGCAGGTCTCCTTCTCGGCGGTCCTACATGATATGCTGTCTCACGAGCTCAAAGCAAAGAAATCCTGGGCAACTGTTGCTTCTGGACAAGGCCCGTAACCTTGGGCAACGGGGTATTCCTAGAAGGAGAAGGAGGCCGTTGTTTCCTCCCATCACGCGACAACTCCTTTGTGTTTCTTGGGAGGTAAGATGTAATGAATGGGGACCCATGGAGTATAGTCTTTAAGAGATGTGTCCGGCCTTGAGGGAAGGGGTCATTTCAGGGCTATGCCGAACTCTGCGTTCTGAAAAGGAATAGGAGCTCGGGCCAGGCAGGCTGCAAGAAAAGATTTCTTTACGAAGAGGAAATGTGCCGTTCCTAAACAACATGGTGCGGGAGGCTGCAGAGTGGAGGCTACTTCACTGAATGCACCTAGGAGACGGGAGCTGAGCAGGGGGCTGATGGCAGAGAGACCTTCAGTACTACAGTTCTAAAGTATCATTGGGAGCTGACTGGATCTCTGAGTTCAAAGGCTCAAAGGCAGAAAAGCGAACCTCTGAAAACCCGGAGAAAGGCTGGTCTCCTTCTCTGCGGTTCTGCATGATATGCTGTCTCACGAGCCCCTGGGAAAGAACTCCTTGGCCACTGCCGCTTCTGGGCAAGGACATCCAGCTAAGCGGCTGAGGAAGGTTGTGCAGAAAGTCCCCGAAATGTAACACTAGGTTTCCATTAGGAAACATGCTGTGTCACTCTCCAGAAGGGCCACACTGACCCCTGAAGGGTCTAGAAGCTTTGGCAAGCCGCGTACAGCTCAGAGTCTCCCAGCGTCCCCAGGTTTCCTTTCATGTATCCTAGCACACAGCAGAAACGTTCCTCGGGACGTGAAGCTGTGCTGGCTCTGGGAAAGTTAGTTTTCGGAGGGGGGACAGAGGCAATTCAATCTAACCCTGTCAAGGCAGCATCTGCGTTTTCTTCTCTCATGGCGCACTGCACGGGGTTCCATGAACCTGAAATGCTCTCAATGTGTCGCTAACATAACATGGCAATCAACCTCAGTGGTTTCAGCGGCATTCGAGGGTCCAACTCCTCAAGAGGCCTCGCCCCTCACGAGCCCCTTAGAAGAAACGTTGCATCTTCTGTCTCTCCATCAGGAGGAGTTCTATGCACCGTGTTGGTGCCTGGAGCGTAGGAAAGATACACTCGATGTGCGGATGTAGGAAGTATACCAGGGCAGACGTCTGTTCAAATGCTTCTCCTCTAGGAACTATCCTGCCTGCCCAGAGAGCACTGTGCTCCAAAAGAGTGGCAGTGAAGGCCGTTCACACCACAGCAATGGCCTCGTTTCCCTCAGACAACTTGGAAGCGTTTGCTACACTCCAGTACAACTCGCTGCTCGGCAGGACGTTCGGGCAGGCTGTGGATATTTTCCACTCAAGCTGAACAGGCCCTGAGAGGCAGGCGAGACTTGAAAACATTCCTTGCCTACCTCTCCTTGAAGGCAGCGGTTAGCACTGTGTTCCAGGGCCCAAAATCTGAGCTGGGGAGGCCTTCGGTCTCCACGAAGAGGCATGCTTTGGGTTCAGTGTATGTACGAGTTTCTCAGGAGCAAGTTCTGCTTCTCTTATTTCGCCTCCTTTAGCTGTGTTTGGCAGCCTTTGATATGCCCTAGGCCCTCGAAAGCAAGAGATTTTCACGGGGGGCTTTTGGAACCGGATTATGAACGAAGGACACTACGGCCACTGTTTCCTACCATCCAGCCACAGCTCTTCAGTGTTTCATAGGGCGGTGAGGTATAACGAATGGGCACACAGGGTTTATGTTCTTGAAGAGATGTGTACGGCGTTGAGGGAAGGGGTCATTTCAACGCTATGCCTAACTCGGTGTTCTGAGACGGAAGAGGAGTCCCAGCCTGGCAGTCTGCAAGAAAGGACGTCTTCACTGAGGAGAGAATGTGCTGTTCCTTCCCCACAAGATGCGGGGCGTTGGAGACTTTCTTGCTCTTCCCTGAACGCACTTTACAGCCTGTAGCTGAACGGTGGGCTAAGCGCAGAGAGACCTGCACCAGTAACCTTCGAAACTGTCATTGGGAATTGGCTGGGCCTTTGTGCTCCAAGGCTGAGTAGAAAAGCTAACCTCTTCCAAACCAGAGAGAGGCAGGTCTCCTTCTCGGCGGTCCTACATGATATGCTGTCTCACGAGCTCAAAGCAAAGAAATCCTGGGCAACTGTTGCTTCTGGACAAGGCCCGTAACCTTGGGCAACGGGGTATTCCTAGAAGGAGAAGGAGGCCGTTGTTTCCTCCCATCACGCGACAACTCCTTTGTGTTTCTTGGGAGGTAAGATGTAATGAATGGGGACCCATGGAGTATAGTCTTTAAGAGATGTGTCCGGCCTTGAGGGAAGGGGTCATTTCAGGGCTATGCCGAACTCGGCGTTCTGAAAAGGAATAGGAGCTCGGGCCAGGCAGGCTGCAAGAAAAGATTTCTTTACGAAGAGGAAATGTGCCGTTCCTAAACAACATGGTGCGGGAGGCTGCAGAGTGGAGGCTACTTCACTGAATGCACCTAGGAGACGGGAGCTGAGCAGGGGGCTGATGGCAGAGAGACCTTCAGTACTACAGTTCTAAAGTATCATTGGGAGCTGACTGGATCTCTGAGTTCAAAGGCTCAAAGGCAGAAAAGCGAACCTCTGAAAACCCGGAGAAAGGCTGGTCTCCTTCTCTGCAGTTCTGCATGATATGCTGTCTCACGAGCCCCTGGGAAAGAACTCCTTGGCCACTGCCGCTTCTGGGCAAGGACATCCAGCTAAGCGGCTGAGGAAGGTTGTGCAGAAAGTCCCCGAAATGTAACACTAGGTTTCCATTAGGAAACATGCTGTGTCACTCTCCAGAAGGGCCACACTGACCCCTGAAGGGTCTAGAAGCTTTGGCAAGCCGCGTACAGCTCAGAGTCTCCCAGCGTCCCCAGGTTTCCTTTCATGTATCCTAGCACACAGCAGAAACGTTCCTCGGGACGTGAAGCTGTGCTGGCTCTGGGAAAGTTAGTTTTCGGAGGGGGGACAGAGGCAATTCAATCTAACCCTGTCAAGGCAGCATCTGCGTTTTCTTCTCTCATGGCGCACTGCACGGGGTTCCATGAACCTGAAATGCTCTCAATGTGTCGCTAACATAACATGGCAATCAACCTCAGTGGTTTCAGCGGCATTCGAGGGTCCAACTCCTCAAGAGGCCTCGCCCCTCACGAGCCCCCTAGAAGAAATGTTGCGTCTTGTTTCTCGCCATCGAGAGCAGTTCTGTGCACCGTGTTGGTGCCTGGAGTGTAGGAAAGATACACTCGATGTGCGGATGTAGGAAGTATACCAGGGCAGACGTCTGTTCAAATGCTTCTCCTCTAGGAACTATCCTGCCTGCCCAGAGAGCACTGTGCTCCAAAAGAGTGGCAGTGAAGGCCGTTCACACCACAGCAATGGCCTCGTTTCCCTCAGACAACTTGGAAGCGTTTGCTACACTCCAGTACAACTCGCTGCTCGGCAGGACGTTCGGGCAGGCTGTGGATATTTTCCACTCAAGCTGAACAGGCCCTGAGAGGCAGGCGAGACTTGAAAACATTCCTTGCCTACCTCTCCTTGAAGGCAGTGGTTAGCACTGTGTTCCAGGGCCCAAAATCTGAGCTGGGGAGGCCTTCGGTCTCCACGAAGAGGCATGCTTTGGGTTCAGTGTATGTACGAGTTTCTCAGGAGCAAGTTCTGCTTCTCTTATTTCGCCTCCTTTAGCTGTGTTTGGCAGCCCTTGGTATGCCCTAGGCCCTCGAAAGCAAGAGATTTTCACGGGGGGCTTTTGGAACCGGATTATGAACGAAGGACACTACGGCCACTGTTTCCTACCATCCAGCCACAGCTCTTCGGTCTTTCATAGGGCGGTGAGGTATAACGAATGGGCACACAGGGTTTATGTTCTTGAAGAGATGTGTACGGCGTTGAGGGAAGGGGTCATTTCAACGCTATGCCTAACTCGGTGTTCTGAGACGGAAGAGGAGTCCCAGCCTGGCAGTCTGCAAGAAAGGACGTCTTCACTGAGGAGAGAATGTGCTGTTCCTTCCCCACAAGATGCGGGGCGTTGGAGACTTTCTTGCTCTTCCCTGAACGCACTTTACAGCCTGTAGCTGAACGGTGGGCTAAGCGCAGAGAGACCTGCACCAGTAACCTTCGAAACTGTCATTGGGAATTGGCTGGGCCTTTGTGCTCCAAGGCTGAGTAGAAACGCTAACCTCTTCCAAACCAGAGAGAGGCAGGTCTCCTTCTCGGCGGTCCTACATGATATGCTGTCTCACGAGCTCAAAGCAAAGAAATCCTGGGCAACTGTTGCTTCTGGACAAGGCCCGTAACCTTGGGCAACGGGGTATTCCTAGAAGGAGAAGGAGGCCGTTGTTTCCTCCCATCACGCGACAACTCCTTTGTGTTTCTTGGGAGGTAAGATGTAATGAATGGGGACCCATGGAGTATAGTCTTTAAGAGATGTGTCCGGCCTTGAGGGAAGGGGTCATTTCAGGGCTATGCCGAACTCGGCATTCTGAAAAGGAATAGGAGCTCGGGCCAGGCAGGCTGCAAGAAAAGATTTCTTTACGAAGAGGAAATGTGCCGTTCCTAAACAACATGGTGCGGGAGGCTGCAGAGTGGAGGCTACTTCACTGAATGCACCTAGGAGACGGGAGCTGAGCAGGGGGCTGATGGCAGAGAGACCTTCAGTACTACAGTTCTAAAGTATCATTGGGAGCTGACTGGATCTCTGAGTTCAAAGGCTCAAAGGCAGAAAAGCGAACCTCTGAAAACCCGGAGAAAGGCTGGTCTCCTTCTCTGCGGTTCTGCATGATATGCTGTCTCACGAGCCCCTGGGAAAGAACTCCTTGGCCACTGCCGCTTCTGGGCAAGGACATCCAGCTAAGCGGCTGAGGAAGGTTGTGCAGAAAGTCCCCGAAATGTAACACTAGGTTTCCATTAGGAAACATGCTGTGTCACTCTCCAGAAGGGCCACACTGACCCCTGAAGGGTCTAGAAGCTTTGGCAAGCCGCGTACAGCTCAGAGTCTCCCAGCGTCCCCAGGTTTCCTTTCATGTATCCTAGCACACAGCAGAAACGTTCCTCGGGACGTGAAGCTGTGCTGGCTCTGGGAAAGTTAGTTTTCGGAGGGGGGACAGAGGCAATTCAATCTAACCCTGTCAAGGCAGCATCTGCGTTTTCTTCTCTCATGGCGCACTGCACGGGGTTCCATGAACCTGAAATGCTCTCAATGTGTCGCTAACATAACATGGCAATCAACCTCAGTGGTTTCAGCGGCATTCGAGGGTCCAACTCCTCAAGAGGCCTCGCCCCTCACGAGCCCCTTAGAAGAAACGTTGCATCTTCTGTCTCTCCATCAGGAGGAGTTCTATGCACCGTGTTGGTGCCTGGAGCGTAGGAAAGATACACTCGATGTGCGGATGTAGGAAGTATACCAGGGCAGACGTCTGTTCAAATGCTTCTCCTCTAGGAACTATCCTGCCTGCCCAGAGAGCACTGTGCTCCAAAAGAGTGGCAGTGAAGGCCGTTCACACCACAGCAATGGCCTCGTTTCCCTCAGACAACTTGGAAGCGTTTGCTACACTCCAGTACAACTCGCTGCTCGGCAGGACGTTCGGGCAGGCTGTGGATATTTTCCACTCAAGCTGAACAGGCCCTGAGAGGCAGGCGAGACTTGAAAACATTCCTTGCCTACCTCTCCTTGAAGGCAGCGGTTAGCACTGTGTTCCAGGGCCCAAAATCTGAGCTGGGGAGGCCTTCGGTCTCCACGAAGAGGCATGCTTTGGGTTCAGTGTATGTACGAGTTTCTCAGGAGCAAGTTCTGCTTCTCTTATTTCGCCTCCTTTAGCTGTGTTTGGCAGCCCTTGGTATGCCCTAGGCCCTCGAAAGCAAGAGATTTTCACGGGGGGCTTTTGGAACCGGATTATGAACGAAGGACACTACGGCCACTGTTTCCTACCATCCAGCCACAGCTCTTCGGTCTTTCATAGGGCGGTGAGGTATAACGAATGGGCACACAGGGTTTATGTTCTTGAAGAGATGTGTACGGCGTTGAGGGAAGGGGTCATTTCAACGCTATGCCTAACTCGGTGTTCTGAGACGGAAGAGGAGTCCCAGCCTGGCAGTCTGCAAGAAAGGACGTCTTCACTGAGGAGAGAATGTGCTGTTCCTTCCCCACAAGATGCGGGGCGTTGGAGACTTTCTTGCTCTTCCCTGAACGCACTTTACAGCCTGTAGCTGAACGGTGGGCTAAGCGCAGAGAGACCTGCACCAGTAACCTTCGAAACTGTCATTGGGAATTGGCTGGGCCTTTGTGCTCCAAGGCTGAGTAGAAACGCTAACCTCTTCCAAACCAGAGAGAGGCAGGTCTCCTTCTCGGCGGTCCTACATGATATGCTGTCTCACGAGCTCAAAGCAAAGAAATCCTGGGCAACTGTTGCTTCTGGACAAGGCCCGTAACCTTGGGCAACGGGGTATTCCTAGAAGGAGAAGGAGGCCGTTGTTTCCTCCCATCACGCGACAACTCCTTTGTGTTTCTTGGGAGGTAAGATGTAATGAATGGGGACCCATGGAGTATAGTCTTTAAGAGATGTGTCCGGCCTTGAGGGAAGGGGTCATTTCAGGGCTATGCCGAACTCGGCGTTCTGAAAAGGAATAGGAGCTCGGGCCAGGCAGGCTGCAAGAAAAGATTTCTTTACGAAGAGGAAATGTGCCGTTCCTAAACAACATGGTGCGGGAGGCTGCAGAGTGGAGGCTACTTCACTGAATGCACCTAGGAGACGGGAGCTGAGCAGGGGGCTGATGGCAGAGAGACCTTCAGTACTACAGTTCTAAAGTATCATTGGGAGCTGACTGGATCTCTGAGTTCAAAGGCTCAAAGGCAGAAAAGCGAACCTCTGAAAACCCGGAGAAAGGCTGGTCTCCTTCTCTGCGGTTCTGCATGATATGCTGTCTCACGAGCCCCTGGGAAAGAACTCCTTGGCCACTGCCGCTTCTGGGCAAGGACATCCAGCTAAGCGGCTGAGGAAGGTTGTGCAGAAAGTCCCCGAAATGTAACACTAGGTTTCCATTAGGAAACATGCTGTGTCACTCTCCAGAAGGGCCACACTGACCCCTGAAGGGTCTAGAAGCTTTGGCAAGCCGCGTACAGCTCAGAGTCTCCCAGCGTCCCCAGGTTTCCTTTCATGTATCCTAGCACACAGCAGAAACGTTCCTCGGGACGTGAAGCTGTGCTGGCTCTGGGAAAGTTAGTTTTCGGAGGGGGGACAGAGGCAATTCAATCTAACCCTGTCAAGGCAGCATCTGCGTTTTCTTCTCTCATGGCGCACTGCACGGGGTTCCATGAACCTGAAATGCTCTCAATGTGTCGCTAACATAACATGGCAATCAACCTCAGTGGTTTCAGCGGCATTCGAGGGTCCAACTCCTCAAGAGGCCTCGCCCCTCACGAGCCCCTTAGAAGAAACGTTGCATCTTCTGTCTCTCCATCAGGAGGAGTTCTATGCACCGTGTTGGTGCCTGGAGCGTAGGAAAGATACACTCGATGTGCGGATGTAGGAAGTATACCAGGGCAGACGTCTGTTCAAATGCTTCTCCTCTAGGAACTATCCTGCCTGCCCAGAGAGCACTGTGCTCCAAAAGAGTGGCAGTGAAGGCCGTTCACACCACAGCAATGGCCTCGTTTCCCTCAGACAACTTGGAAGCGTTTGCTACACTCCAGTACAACTCGCTGCTCGGCAGGACGTTCGGGCAGGCTGTGGATATTTTCCACTCAAGCTGAACAGGCCCTGAGAGGCAGGCGAGACTTGAAAACATTCCTTGCCTACCTCTCCTTGAAGGCAGCGGTTAGCACTGTGTTCCAGGGCCCAAAATCTGAGCTGGGGAGGCCTTCGGTCTCCACGAAGAGGCATGCTTTGGGTTCAGTGTATGTACGAGTTTCTCAGGAGCAAGTTCTGCTTCTCTTATTTCGCCTCCTTTAGCTGTGTTTGGCAGCCCTTGGTATGCCCTAGGCCCTCGAAAGCAAGAGATTTTCACGGGGGGCTTTTGGAACCGGATTATGAACGAAGGACACTACGGCCACTGTTTCCTACCATCCAGCCACAGCTCTTCGGTCTTTCATAGGGCGGTGAGGTATAACGAATGGGCACACAGGGTTTATGTTCTTGAAGAGATGTGTACGGCGTTGAGGGAAGGGGTCATTTCAACGCTATGCCTAACTCGGTGTTCTGAGACGGAAGAGGAGTCCCAGCCTGGCAGTCTGCAAGAAAGGACGTCTTCACTGAGGAGAGAATGTGCTGTTCCTTCCCCACAAGATGCGGGGCGTTGGAGACTTTCTTGCTCTTCCCTGAACGCACTTTACAGCCTGTAGCTGAACGGTGGGCTAAGCGCAGAGAGACCTGCACCAGTAACCTTCGAAACTGTCATTGGGAATTGGCTGGGCCTTTGTGCTCCAAGGCTGAGTAGAAACGCTAACCTCTTCCAAACCAGAGAGAGGCAGGTCTCCTTCTCGGCGGTCCTACATGATATGCTGTCTCACGAGCTCAAAGCAAAGAAATCCTGGGCAACTGTTGCTTCTGGACAAGGCCCGTAACCTTGGGCAACGGGGTATTCCTAGAAGGAGAAGGAGGCCGTTGTTTCCTCCCATCACGCGACAACTCCTTTGTGTTTCTTGGGAGGTAAGATGTAATGAATGGGGACCCATGGAGTATAGTCTTTAAGAGATGTGTCCGGCCTTGAGGGAAGGGGTCATTTCAGGGCTATGCCGAACTCGGCGTTCTGAAAAGGAATAGGAGCTCGGGCCAGGCAGGCTGCAAGAAAAGATTTCTTTACGAAGAGGAAATGTGCCGTTCCTAAACAACATGGTGCGGGAGGCTGCAGAGTGGAGGCTACTTCACTGAATGCACCTAGGAGACGGGAGCTGAGCAGGGGGCTGATGGCAGAGAGACCTTCAGTACTACAGTTCTAAAGTATCATTGGGAGCTGACTGGATCTCTGAGTTCAAAGGCTCAAAGGCAGAAAAGCGAACCTCTGAAAACCCGGAGAAAGGCTGGTCTCCTTCTCTGCGGTTCTGCATGATATGCTGTCTCACGAGCCCCTGGGAAAGAACTCCTTGGCCACTGCCGCTTCTGGGCAAGGACATCCAGCTAAGCGGCTGAGGAAGGTTGTGCAGAAAGTCCCCGAAATGTAACACTAGGTTTCCATTAGGAAACATGCTGTGTCACTCTCCAGAAGGGCCACACTGACCCCTGAAGGGTCTAGAAGCTTTGGCAAGCCGCGTACAGCTCAGAGTCTCCCAGCGTCCCCAGGTTTCCTTTCATGTATCCTAGCACACAGCAGAAACGTTCCTCGGGACGTGAAGCTGTGCTGGCTCTGGGAAAGTTAGTTTTCGGAGGGGGGACAGAGGCAATTCAATCTAACCCTGTCAAGGCAGCATCTGCGTTTTCTTCTCTCATGGCGCACTGCACGGGGTTCCATGAACCTGAAATGCTCTCAATGTGTCGCTAACATAACATGGCAATCAACCTCAGTGGTTTCAGCGGCATTCGAGGGTCCAACTCCTCAAGAGGCCTCGCCCCTCACGAGCCCCTTAGAAGAAACGTTGCATCTTCTGTCTCTCCATCAGGAGGAGTTCTATGCACCGTGTTGGTGCCTGGAGCGTAGGAAAGATACACTCGATGTGCGGATGTAGGAAGTATACCAGGGCAGACGTCTGTTCAAATGCTTCTCCTCTAGGAACTATCCTGCCTGCCCAGAGAGCACTGTGCTCCAAAAGAGTGGCAGTGAAGGCCGTTCACACCACAGCAATGGCCTCGTTTCCCTCAGACAACTTGGAAGCGTTTGCTACACTCCAGTACAACTCGCTGCTCGGCAGGACGTTCGGGCAGGCTGTGGATATTTTCCACTCAAGCTGAACAGGCCCTGAGAGGCAGGCGAGACTTGAAAACATTCCTTGCCTACCTCTCCTTGAAGGCAGCGGTTAGCACTGTGTTCCAGGGCCCAAAATCTGAGCTGGGGAGGCCTTCGGTCTCCACGAAGAGGCATGCTTTGGGTTCAGTGTATGTACGAGTTTCTCAGGAGCAAGTTCTGCTTCTCTTATTTCGCCTCCTTTAGCTGTGTTTGGCAGCCCTTGGTATGCCCTAGGCCCTCGAAAGCAAGAGATTTTCACGGGGGGCTTTTGGAACCGGATTATGAACGAAGGACACTACGGCCACTGTTTCCTACCATCCAGCCACAGCTCTTCGGTCTTTCATAGGGCGGTGAGGTATAACGAATGGGCACACAGGGTTTATGTTCTTGAAGAGATGTGTACGGCGTTGAGGGAAGGGGTCATTTCAACGCTATGCCTAACTCGGTGTTCTGAGACGGAAGAGGAGTCCCAGCCTGGCAGTCTGCAAGAAAGGACGTCTTCACTGAGGAGAGAATGTGCTGTTCCTTCCCCACAAGATGCGGGGCGTTGGAGACTTTCTTGCTCTTCCCTGAACGCACTTTACAGCCTGTAGCTGAACGGTGGGCTAAGCGCAGAGAGACCTGCACCAGTAACCTTCGAAACTGTCATTGGGAATTGGCTGGGCCTTTGTGCTCCAAGGCTGAGTAGAAAAGCTAACCTCTTCCAAACCAGAGAGAGGCAGGTCTCCTTCTCGGCGGTCCTACATGATATGCTGTCTCACGAGCTCAAAGCAAAGAAATCCTGGGCAACTGTTGCTTCTGGACAAGGCCCGTAACCTTGGGCAACGGGGTATTCCTAGAAGGAGAAGGAGGCCGTTGTTTCCTCCCATCACGCGACAACTCCTTTGTGTTTCTTGGGAGGTAAGATGTAATGAATGGGGACCCATGGAGTATAGTCTTTAAGAGATGTGTCCGGCCTTGAGGGAAGGGGTCATTTCAGGGCTATGCCGAACTCGGCGTTCTGAAAAGGAATAGGAGCTCGGGCCAGGCAGGCTGCAAGAAAAGATTTCTTTACGAAGAGGAAATGTGCCGTTCCTAAACAACATGGTGCGGGAGGCTGCAGAGTGGAGGCTACTTCACTGAATGCACCTAGGAGACGGGAGCTGAGCAGGGGGCTGATGGCAGAGAGACCTTCAGTACTACAGTTCTAAAGTATCATTGGGAGCTGACTGGATCTCTGAGTTCAAAGGCTCAAAGGCAGAAAAGCGAACCTCTGAAAACCCGGAGAAAGGCTGGTCTCCTTCTCTGCGGTTCTGCATGATATGCTGTCTCACGAGCCCCTGGGAAAGAACTCCTTGGCCACTGCCGCTTCTGGGCAAGGACATCCAGCTAAGCGGCTGAGGAAGGTTGTGCAGAAAGTCCCCGAAATGTAACACTAGGTTTCCATTAGGAAACATGCTGTGTCACTCTCCAGAAGGGCCACACTGACCCCTGAAGGGTCTAGAAGCTTTGGCAAGCCGCGTACAGCTCAGAGTCTCCCAGCGTCCCCAGGTTTCCTTTCATGTATCCTAGCACACAGCAGAAACGTTCCTCGGGACGTGAAGCTGTGCTGGCTCTGGGAAAGTTAGTTTTCGGAGGGGGGACAGAGGCAATTCAATCTAACCCTGTCAAGGCAGCATCTGCGTTTTCTTCTCTCATGGCGCACTGCACGGGGTTCCATGAACCTGAAATGCTCTCAATGTGTCGCTAACATAACATGGCAATCAACCTCAGTGGTTTCAGCGGCATTCGAGGGTCCAACTCCTCAAGAGGCCTCGCCCCTCACGAGCCCCCTAGAAGAAACGTTGCATCTTCTGTCTCTCCATCAGGAGGAGTTCTATGCACCGTGTTGGTGCCTGGAGCGTAGGAAAGATACACTCGATGTGCGGATGTAGGAAGTATACCAGGGCAGACGTCTGTTCAAATGCTTCTCCTCTAGGAACTATCCTGCCTGCCCAGAGAGCACTGTGCTCCAAAAGAGTGGCAGTGAAGGCCGTTCACACCACAGCAATGGCCTCGTTTCCCTCAGACAACTTGGAAGCGTTTGCTACACTCCAGTACAACTCGCTGCTCGGCAGGACGTTCGGGCAGGCTGTGGATATTTTCCACTCAAGCTGAACAGGCCCTGAGAGGCAGGCGAGACTTGAAAACATTCCTTGCCTACCTCTCCTTGAAGGCAGCGGTTAGCACTGTGTTCCAGGGCCCAAAATCTGAGCTGGGGAGGCCTTCGGTCTCCACGAAGAGGCATGCTTTGGGTTCAGTGTATGTACGAGTTTCTCAGGAGCAAGTTCTGCTTCTCTTATTTCGCCTCCTTTAGCTGTGTTTGGCAGCCCTTGGTATGCCCTAGGCCCTCGAAAGCAAGAGATTTTCACGGGGGGCTTTTGGAACCGGATTATGAACGAAGGACACTACGGCCACTGTTTCCTACCATCCAGCCACAGCTCTTCGGTCTTTCATAGGGCGGTGAGGTATAACGAATGGGCACACAGGGTTTATGTTCTTGAAGAGATGTGTACGGCGTTGAGGGAAGGGGTCATTTCAACGCTATGCCTAACTCGGTGTTCTGAGACGGAAGAGGAGTCCCAGCCTGGCAGTCTGCAAGAAAGGACGTCTTCACTGAGGAGAGAATGTGCTGTTCCTTCCCCACAAGATGCGGGGCGTTGGAGACTTTCTTGCTCTTCCCTGAACGCACTTTACAGCCTGTAGCTGAACGGTGGGCTAAGCGCAGAGAGACCTGCACCAGTAACCTTCGAAACTGTCATTGGGAATTGGCTGGGCCTTTGTGCTCCAAGGCTGAGTAGAAAAGCTAACCTCTTCCAAACCAGAGAGAGGCAGGTCTCCTTCTCGGCGGTCCTACATGATATGCTGTCTCACGAGCTCAAAGCAAAGAAATCCTGGGCAACTGTTGCTTCTGGACAAGGCCCGTAACCTTGGGCAACGGGGTATTCCTAGAAGGAGAAGGAGGCCGTTGTTTCCTCCCATCACGCGACAACTCCTTTGTGTTTCTTGGGAGGTAAGATGTAATGAATGGGGACCCATGGAGTATAGTCTTTAAGAGATGTGTCCGGCCTTGAGGGAAGGGGTCATTTCAGGGCTATGCCGAACTCGGCGTTCTGAAAAGGAATAGGAGCTCGGGCCAGGCAGGCTGCAAGAAAAGATTTCTTTACGAAGAGGAAATGTGCCGTTCCTAAACAACATGGTGCGGGAGGCTGCAGAGTGGAGGCTACTTCACTGAATGCACCTAGGAGACGGGAGCTGAGCAGGGGGCTGATGGCAGAGAGACCTTCAGTACTACAGTTCTAAAGTATCATTGGGAGCTGACTGGATCTCTGAGTTCAAAGGCTCAAAGGCAGAAAAGCGAACCTCTGAAAACCCGGAGAAAGGCTGGTCTCCTTCTCTGCGGTTCTGCATGATATGCTGTCTCACGAGCCCCTGGGAAAGAACTCCTTGGCCACTGCCGCTTCTGGGCAAGGACATCCAGCTAAGCGGCTGAGGAAGGTTGTGCAGAAAGTCCCCGAAATGTAACACTAGGTTTCCATTAGGAAACATGCTGTGTCACTCTCCAGAAGGGCCACACTGACCCCTGAAGGGTCTAGAAGCTTTGGCAAGCCGCGTACAGCTCAGAGTCTCCCAGCGTCCCCAGGTTTCCTTTCATGTATCCTAGCACACAGCAGAAACGTTCCTCGGGACGTGAAGCTGTGCTGGCTCTGGGAAAGTTAGTTTTCGGAGGGGGGACAGAGGCAATTCAATCTAACCCTGTCAAGGCAGCATCTGCGTTTTCTTCTCTCATGGCGCACTGCACGGGGTTCCATGAACCTGAAATGCTCTCAATGTGTCGCTAACATAACATGGCAATCAACCTCAGTGGTTTCAGCGGCATTCGAGGGTCCAACTCCTCAAGAGGCCTCGCCCCTCACGAGCCCCCTAGAAGAAATGTTGCGTCTTGTTTCTCGCCATCGAGAGCAGTTCTGTGCACCGTGTTGGTGCCTGGAGTGTAGGAAAGATACACTCGATGTGCGGATGTAGGAAGTATACCAGGGCAGACGTCTGTTCAAATGCTTCTCCTCTAGGAACTATCCTGCCTGCCCAGAGAGCACTGTGCTCCAAAAGAGTGGCAGTGAAGGCCGTTCACACCACAGCAATGGCCTCGTTTCCCTCAGACAACTTGGAAGCGTTTGCTACACTCCAGTACAACTCGCTGCTCGGCAGGACGTTCGGGCAGGCTGTGGATATTTTCCACTCAAGCTGAACAGGCCCTGAGAGGCAGGCGAGACTTGAAAACATTCCTTGCCTACCTCTCCTTGAAGGCAGCGGTTAGCACTGTGTTCCAGGGCCCAAAATCTGAGCTGGGGAGGCCTTCGGTCTCCACGAAGAGGCATGCTTTGGGTTCAGTGTATGTACGAGTTTCTCAGGAGCAAGTTCTGCTTCTCTTATTTCGCCTCCTTTAGCTGTGTTTGGCAGCCCTTGGTATGCCCTAGGCCCTCGAAAGCAAGAGATTTTCACGGGGGGCTTTTGGAACCGGATTATGAACGAAGGACACTACGGCCACTGTTTCCTACCATCCAGCCACAGCTCTTCGGTGTTTCATAGGGCGGTGAGGTATAACGAATGGGCACACAGGGTTTATGTTCTTGAAGAGATGTGTACGGCGTTGAGGGAAGGGGTCATTTCAACGCTATGCCTAACTCGGTGTTCTGAGACGGAAGAGGAGTCCCAGCCTGGCAGTCTGCAAGAAAGGACGTCTTCACTGAGGAGAGAATGTGCTGTTCCTTCCCCACAAGATGCGGGGCGTTGGAGACTTTCTTGCTCTTCCCTGAACGCACTTTACAGCCTGTAGCTGAACGGTGGGCTAAGCGCAGAGAGACCTGCACCAGTAACCTTCGAAACTGTCATTGGGAATTGGCTGGGCCTTTGTGCTCCAAGGCTGAGTAGAAAAGCTAACCTCTTCCAAACCAGAGAGAGGCAGGTCTCCTTCTCGGCGGTCCTACATGATATGCTGTCTCACGAGCTCAAAGCAAAGAAATCCTGGGCAACTGTTGCTTCTGGACAAGGCCCGTAACCTTGGGCAACGGGGTATTCCTAGAAGGAGAAGGAGGCCGTTGTTTCCTCCCATCACGCGACAACTCCTTTGTGTTTCTTGGGAGGTAAGATGTAATGAATGGGGACCCATGGAGTATAGTCTTTAAGAGATGTGTCCGGCCTTGAGGGAAGGGGTCATTTCAGGGCTATGCCGAACTCGGCGTTCTGAAAAGGAATAGGAGCTCGGGCCAGGCAGGCTGCAAGAAAAGATTTCTTTACGAAGAGGAAATGTGCCGTTCCTAAACAACATGGTGCGGGAGGCTGCAGAGTGGAGGCTACTTCACTGAATGCACCTAGGAGACGGGAGCTGAGCAGGGGGCTGATGGCAGAGAGACCTTCAGTACTACAGTTCTAAAGTATCATTGGGAGCTGACTGGATCTCTGAGTTCAAAGGCTCAAAGGCAGAAAAGCGAACCTCTGAAAACCCGGAGAAAGGCTGGTCTCCTTCTCTGCGGTTCTGCATGATATGCTGTCTCACGAGCCCCTGGGAAAGAACTCCTTGGCCACTGCCGCTTCTGGGCAAGGACATCCAGCTAAGCGGCTGAGGAAGGTTGTGCAGAAAGTCCCCGAAATGTAACACTAGGTTTCCATTAGGAAACATGCTGTGTCACTCTCCAGAAGGGCCACACTGACCCCTGAAGGGTCTAGAAGCTTTGGCAAGCCGCGTACAGCTCAGAGTCTCCCAGCGTCCCCAGGTTTCCTTTCATGTATCCTAGCACACAGCAGAAACGTTCCTCGGGACGTGAAGCTGTGCTGGCTCTGGGAAAGTTAGTTTTCGGAGGGGGGACAGAGGCAATTCAATCTAACCCTGTCAAGGCAGCATCTGCGTTTTCTTCTCTCATGGCGCACTGCACGGGGTTCCATGAACCTGAAATGCTCTCAATGTGTCGCTAACATAACATGGCAATCAACCTCAGTGGTTTCAGCGGCATTCGAGGGTCCAACTCCTCAAGAGGCCTCGCCCCTCACGAGCCCCCTAGAAGAAACGTTGCATCTTCTGTCTCTCCATCAGGAGGAGTTCTATGCACCGTGTTGGTGCCTGGAGCGTAGGAAAGATACACTCGATGTGCGGATGTAGGAAGTATACCAGGGCAGACGTCTGTTCAAATGCTTCTCCTCTAGGAACTATCCTGCCTGCCCAGAGAGCACTGTGCTCCAAAAGAGTGGCAGTGAAGGCCGTTCACACCACAGCAATGGCCTCGTTTCCCTCAGACAACTTGGAAGCGTTTGCTACACTCCAGTACAACTCGCTGCTCGGCAGGACGTTCGGGCAGGCTGTGGATATTTTCCACTCAAGCTGAACAGGCCCTGAGAGGCAGGCGAGACTTGAAAACATTCCTTGCCTACCTCTCCTTGAAGGCAGCGGTTAGCACTGTGTTCCAGGGCCCAAAATCTGAGCTGGGGAGGCCTTCGGTCTCCACGAAGAGGCATGCTTTGGGTTCAGTGTATGTACGAGTTTCTCAGGAGCAAGTTCTGCTTCTCTTATTTCGCCTCCTTTAGCTGTGTTTGGCAGCCCTTGGTATGCCCTAGGCCCTCGAAAGCAAGAGATTTTCACGGGGGGCTTTTGGAACCGGATTATGAACGAAGGACACTACGGCCACTGTTTCCTACCATCCAGCCACAGCTCTTCGGTGTTTCATAGGGCGGTGAGGTATAACGAATGGGCACACAGGGTTTATGTTCTTGAAGAGATGTGTACGGCGTTGAGGGAAGGGGTCATTTCAACGCTATGCCTAACTCGGTGTTCTGAGACGGAAGAGGAGTCCCAGCCTGGCAGTCTGCAAGAAAGGACGTCTTCACTGAGGAGAGAATGTGCTGTTCCTTCCCCACAAGATGCGGGGCGTTGGAGACTTTCTTGCTCTTCCCTGAACGCACTTTACAGCCTGTAGCTGAACGGTGGGCTAAGCGCAGAGAGACCTGCACCAGTAACCTTCGAAACTGTCATTGGGAATTGGCTGGGCCTTTGTGCTCCAAGGCTGAGTAGAAAAGCTAACCTCTTCCAAACCAGAGAGAGGCAGGTCTCCTTCTCGGCGGTCCTACATGATATGCTGTCTCACGAGCTCAAAGCAAAGAAATCCTGGGCAACTGTTGCTTCTGGACAAGGCCCGTAACCTTGGGCAACGGGGTATTCCTAGAAGGAGAAGGAGGCCGTTGTTTCCTCCCATCACGCGACAACTCCTTTGTGTTTCTTGGGAGGTAAGATGTAATGAATGGGGACCCATGGAGTATAGTCTTTAAGAGATGTGTCCGGCCTTGAGGGAAGGGGTCATTTCAGGGCTATGCCGAACTCGGCGTTCTGAAAAGGAATAGGAGCTCGGGCCAGGCAGGCTGCAAGAAAAGATTTCTTTACGAAGAGGAAATGTGCCGTTCCTAAACAACATGGTGCGGGAGGCTGCAGAGTGGAGGCTACTTCACTGAATGCACCTAGGAGACGGGAGCTGAGCAGGGGGCTGATGGCAGAGAGACCTTCAGTACTACAGTTCTAAAGTATCATTGGGAGCTGACTGGATCTCTGAGTTCAAAGGCTCAAAGGCAGAAAAGCGAACCTCTGAAAACCCGGAGAAAGGCTGGTCTCCTTCTCTGCAGTTCTGCATGATATGCTGTCTCACGAGCCCCTGGGAAAGAACTCCTTGGCCACTGCCGCTTCTGGGCAAGGACATCCAGCTAAGCGGCTGAGGAAGGTTGTGCAGAAAGTCCCCGAAATGTAACACTAGGTTTCCATTAGGAAACATGCTGTGTCACTCTCCAGAAGGGCCACACTGACCCCTGAAGGGTCTAGAAGCTTTGGCAAGCCGCGTACAGCTCAGAGTCTCCCAGCGTCCCCAGGTTTCCTTTCATGTATCCTAGCACACAGCAGAAACGTTCCTCGGGACGTGAAGCTGTGCTGGCTCTGGGAAAGTTAGTTTTCGGAGGGGGGACAGAGGCAATTCAATCTAACCCTGTCAAGGCAGCATCTGCGTTTTCTTCTCTCATGGCGCACTGCACGGGGTTCCATGAACCTGAAATGCTCTCAATGTGTCGCTAACATAACATGGCAATCAACCTCAGTGGTTTCAGCGGCATTCGAGGGTCCAACTCCTCAAGAGGCCTCGCCCCTCACGAGCCCCCTAGAAGAAACGTTGCGTCTTGTTTCTCGCCATCGAGAGCAGTTCTGTGCACCGTGTTGGTGCCTGGAGCGTAGGAAAGATACACTCGATGTGCGGATGTAGGAAGTATACCAGGGCAGACGTCTGTTCAAATGCTTCTCCTCTAGGAACTATCCTGCCTGCCCAGAGAGCACTGTGCTCCAAAAGAGTGGCAGTGAAGGCCGTTCACACCACAGCAATGGCCTCGTTTCCCTCAGACAACTTGGAAGCGTTTGCTACACTCCAGTACAACTCGCTGCTCGGCAGGACGTTCGGGCAGGCTGTGGATATTTTCCACTCAAGCTGAACAGGCCCTGAGAGGCAGGCGAGACTTGAAAACATTCCTTGCCTACCTCTCCTTGAAGGCAGCGGTTAGCACTGTGTTCCAGGGCCCAAAATCTGAGCTGGGGAGGCCTTCGGTCTCCACGAAGAGGCATGCTTTGGGTTCAGTGTATGTACGAGTTTCTCAGGAGCAAGTTCTGCTTCTCTTATTTCGCCTCCTTTAGCTGTGTTTGGCAGCCCTTGGTATGCCCTAGGCCCTCGAAAGCAAGAGATTTTCACGGGGGGCTTTTGGAACCGGATTATGAACGAAGGACACTACGGCCACTGTTTCCTACCATCCAGCCACAGCTCTTCGGTCTTTCATAGGGCGGTGAGGTATAACGAATGGGCACACAGGGTTTATGTTCTTGAAGAGATGTGTACGGCGTTGAGGGAAGGGGTCATTTCAACGCTATGCCTAACTCGGTGTTCTGAGACGGAAGAGGAGTCCCAGCCTGGCAGTCTGCAAGAAAGGACGTCTTCACTGAGGAGAGAATGTGCTGTTCCTTCCCCACAAGATGCGGGGCGTTGGAGACTTTCTTGCTCTTCCCTGAACGCACTTTACAGCCTGTAGCTGAACGGTGGGCTAAGCGCAGAGAGACCTGCACCAGTAACCTTCGAAACTGTCATTGGGAATTGGCTGGGCCTTTGTGCTCCAAGGCTGAGTAGAAAAGCTAACCTCTTCCAAACCAGAGAGAGGCAGGTCTCCTTCTCGGCGGTCCTACATGATATGCTGTCTCACGAGCTCAAAGCAAAGAAATCCTGGGCAACTGTTGCTTCTGGACAAGGCCCGTAACCTTGGGCAACGGGGTATTCCTAGAAGGAGAAGGAGGCCGTTGTTTCCTCCCATCACGCGACAACTCCTTTGTGTTTCTTGGGAGGTAAGATGTAATGAATGGGGACCCATGGAGTATAGTCTTTAAGAGATGTGTCCGGCCTTGAGGGAAGGGGTCATTTCAGGGCTATGCCGAACTCGGCGTTCTGAAAAGGAATAGGAGCTCGGGCCAGGCAGGCTGCAAGAAAAGATTTCTTTACGAAGAGGAAATGTGCCGTTCCTAAACAACATGGTGCGGGAGGCTGCAGAGTGGAGGCTACTTCACTGAATGCACCTAGGAGACGGGAGCTGAGCAGGGGGCTGATGGCAGAGAGACCTTCAGTACTACAGTTCTAAAGTATCATTGGGAGCTGACTGGATCTCTGAGTTCAAAGGCTCAAAGGCAGAAAAGCGAACCTCTGAAAACCCGGAGAAAGGCTGGTCTCCTTCTCTGCGGTTCTGCATGATATGCTGTCTCACGAGCCCCTGGGAAAGAACTCCTTGGCCACTGCCGCTTCTGGGCAAGGACATCCAGCTAAGCGGCTGAGGAAGGTTGTGCAGAAAGTCCCCGAAATGTAACACTAGGTTTCCATTAGGAAACATGCTGTGTCACTCTCCAGAAGGGCCACACTGACCCCTGAAGGGTCTAGAAGCTTTGGCAAGCCGCGTACAGCTCAGAGTCTCCCAGCGTCCCCAGGTTTCCTTTCATGTATCCTAGCACACAGCAGAAACGTTCCTCGGGACGTGAAGCTGTGCTGGCTCTGGGAAAGTTAGTTTTCGGAGGGGGGACAGAGGCAATTCAATCTAACCCTGTCAAGGCAGCATCTGCGTTTTCTTCTCTCATGGCGCACTGCACGGGGTTCCATGAACCTGAAATGCTCTCAATGTGTCGCTAACATAACATGGCAATCAACCTCAGTGGTTTCAGCGGCATTCGAGGGTCCAACTCCTCAAGAGGCCTCGCCCCTCACGAGCCCCCTAGAAGAAATGTTGCGTCTTGTTTCTCGCCATCGAGAGCAGTTCTGTGCACCGTGTTGGTGCCTGGAGTGTAGGAAAGATACACTCGATGTGCGGATGTAGGAAGTATACCAGGGCAGACGTCTGTTCAAATGCTTCTCCTCTAGGAACTATCCTGCCTGCCCAGAGAGCACTGTGCTCCAAAAGAGTGGCAGTGAAGGCCGTTCACACCACAGCAATGGCCTCGTTTCCCTCAGACAACTTGGAAGCGTTTGCTACACTCCAGTACAACTCGCTGCTCGGCAGGACGTTCGGGCAGGCTGTGGATATTTTCCACTCAAGCTGAACAGGCCCTGAGAGGCAGGCGAGACTTGAAAACATTCCTTGCCTACCTCTCCTTGAAGGCAGCGGTTAGCACTGTGTTCCAGGGCCCAAAATCTGAGCTGGGGAGGCCTTCGGTCTCCACGAAGAGGCATGCTTTGGGTTCAGTGTATGTACGAGTTTCTCAGGAGCAAGTTCTGCTTCTCTTATTTCGCCTCCTTTAGCTGTGTTTGGCAGCCCTTGGTATGCCCTAGGCCCTCGAAAGCAAGAGATTTTCACGGGGGGCTTTTGGAACCGGATTATGAACGAAGGACACTACGGCCACTGTTTCCTACCATCCAGCCACAGCTCTTCGGTCTTTCATAGGGCGGTGAGGTATAACGAATGGGCACACAGGGTTTATGTTCTTGAAGAGATGTGTACGGCGTTGAGGGAAGGGGTCATTTCAACGCTATGCCTAACTCGGTGTTCTGAGACGGAAGAGGAGTCCCAGCCTGGCAGTCTGCAAGAAAGGACGTCTTCACTGAGGAGAGAATGTGCTGTTCCTTCCCCACAAGATGCGGGGCGTTGGAGACTTTCTTGCTCTTCCCTGAACGCACTTTACAGCCTGTAGCTGAACGGTGGGCTAAGCGCAGAGAGACCTGC
The DNA here is from genome assembly GCF_028023285.1 of Balaenoptera ricei. Lineage (NCBI taxonomy): Eukaryota > Metazoa > Chordata > Mammalia > Artiodactyla > Balaenopteridae > Balaenoptera > Balaenoptera ricei. Next base: position 26,334,639 of record NC_082646.1, on the reverse strand, counting down.
ACCAGTAACCTTCGAAACTGTCATTGGGAATTGGCTGGGCCTTTGTGCTCCAAGGCTGAGTAGAAAAGCTAACCTCTTCCAAACCAGAGAGAGGCAGGTCTCCTTCTCGGTGGTCCTACATGATATGCTGTCTCACGAGCTCAAAGCAAAGAAATCCTGGGCAACTGTTGCTTCTGGACAAGGCCCGTAACCTTGGGCAACGGGGTATTCCTAGAAGGAGAAGGAGGCCGTTGTTTCCTCCCATCACGCGACAACTCCTTTGTGTTTCTTGGGAGGTAAGATGTAATGAATGGGGACCCATGGAGTATAGTCTTTAAGAGATGTGTCCGGCCTTGAGGGAAGGGGTCATTTCAGGGCTATGCCGAACTCGGCGTTCTGAAAAGGAATAGGAGCTCGGGCCAGGCAGGCTGCAAGAAAAGATTTCTTTACGAAGAGGAAATGTGCCGTTCCTAAACAACATGGTGCGGGAGGCTGCAGAGTGGAGGCTACTTCACTGAATGCACCTAGGAGACGGGAGCTGAGCAGGGGGCTGATGGCAGAGAGACCTTCAGTACTACAGTTCTAAAGTATCATTGGGAGCTGACTGGATCTCTGAGTTCAAAGGCTCAAAGGCAGAAAAGCGAACCTCTGAAAACCCGGAGAAAGGCTGGTCTCCTTCTCTGCGGTTCTGCATGATATGCTGTCTCACGAGCCCCTGGGAAAGAACTCCTTGGCCACTGCCGCTTCTGGGCAAGGACATCCAGCTAAGCGGCTGAGGAAGGTTGTGCAGAAAGTCCCCGAAATGTAACACTAGGTTTCCATTAGGAAACATGCTGTGTCACTCTCCAGAAGGGCCACACTGACCCCTGAAGGGTCTAGAAGCTTTGGCAAGCCGCGTACAGCTCAGAGTCTCCCAGCGTCCCCAGGTTTCCTTTCATGTATCCTAGCACACAGCAGAAACGTTCCTCGGGACGTGAAGCTGTGCTGGCTCTGGGAAAGTTAGTTTTCGGAGGGGGGACAGAGGCAATTCAATCTAACCCTGTCAAGGCAGCATCTGCGTTTTCTTCTCTCATGGCGCACTGCACGGGGTTCCATGAACCTGAAATGCTCTCAATGTGTCGCTAACATAACATGGCAATCAACCTCAGTGGTTTCAGCGGCATTCGAGGGTCCAACTCCTCAAGAGGCCTCGCCCCTCACGAGCCCCCTAGAAGAAATGTTGCGTCTTGTTTCTCGCCATCGAGAGCAGTTCTGTGCACCGTGTTGGTGCCTGGAGTGTAGGAAAGATACACTCGATGTGCGGATGTAGGAAGTATACCAGGGCAGACGTCTGTTCAAATGCTTCTCCTCTAGGAACTATCCTGCCTGCCCAGAGAGCACTGTGCTCCAAAAGAGTGGCAGTGAAGGCCGTTCACACCACAGCAATGGCCTCGTTTCCCTCAGACAACTTGGAAGCGTTTGCTACACTCCAGTACAACTCGCTGCTCGGCAGGACGTTCGGGCAGGCTGTGGATATTTTCCACTCAAGCTGAACAGGCCCTGAGAGGCAGGCGAGACTTGAAAACATTCCTTGCCTACCTCTCCTTGAAGGCAGCGGTTAGCACTGTGTTCCAGGGCCCAAAATCTGAGCTGGGGAGGCCTTCGGTCTCCACGAAGAGGCATGCTTTGGGTTCAGTGTATGTACGAGTTTCTCAGGAGCAAGTTCTGCTTCTCTTATTTCGCCTCCTTTAGCTGTGTTTGGCAGCCCTTGGTATGCCCTAGGCCCTCGAAAGCAAGAGATTTTCACGGGGGGCTTTTGGAACCGGATTATGAACGAAGGACACTACGGCCACTGTTTCCTACCATCCAGCCACAGCTCTTCGGTGTTTCATAGGGCGGTGAGGTATAACGAATGGGCACACAGGGTTTATGTTCTTGAAGAGATGTGTACGGCGTTGAGGGAAGGGGTCATTTCAACGCTATGCCTAACTCGGTGTTCTGAGACGGAAGAGGAGTCCCAGCCTGGCAGTCTGCAAGAAAGGACGTCTTCACTGAGGAGAGAATGTGCTGTTCCTTCCCCACAAGATGCGGGGCGTTGGAGACTTTCTTGCTCTTCCCTGAACGCACTTTACAGCCTGTAGCTGAACGGTGGGCTAAGCGCAGAGAGACCTGCACCAGTAACCTTCGAAACTGTCATTGGGAATTGGCTGGGCCTTTGTGCTCCAAGGCTGAGTAGAAAAGCTAACCTCTTCCAAACCAGAGAGAGGCAGGTCTCCTTCTCGGCGGTCCTACATGATATGCTGTCTCACGAGCTCAAAGCAAAGAAATCCTGGGCAACTGTTGCTTCTGGACAAGGCCCGTAACCTTGGGCAACGGGGTATTCCTAGAAGGAGAAGGAGGCCGTTGTTTCCTCCCATCACGCGACAACTCCTTTGTGTTTCTTGGGAGGTAAGATGTAATGAATGGGGACCCATGGAGTATAGTCTTTAAGAGATGTGTCCGGCCTTGAGGGAAGGGGTCATTTCAGGGCTATGCCGAACTCGGCGTTCTGAAAAGGAATAGGAGCTCGGGCCAGGCAGGCTGCAAGAAAAGATTTCTTTACGAAGAGGAAATGTGCCGTTCCTAAACAACATGGTGCGGGAGGCTGCAGAGTGGAGGCTACTTCACTGAATGCACCTAGGAGACGGGAGCTGAGCAGGGGGCTGATGGCAGAGAGACCTTCAGTACTACAGTTCTAAAGTATCATTGGGAGCTGACTGGATCTCTGAGTTCAAAGGCTCAAAGGCAGAAAAGCGAACCTCTGAAAACCCGGAGAAAGGCTGGTCTCCTTCTCTGCGGTTCTGCATGATATGCTGTCTCACGAGCCCCTGGGAAAGAACTCCTTGGCCACTGCCGCTTCTGGGCAAGGACATCCAGCTAAGCGGCTGAGGAAGGTTGTGCAGAAAGTCCCCGAAATGTAACACTAGGTTTCCATTAGGAAACATGCTGTGTCACTCTCCAGAAGGGCCACACTGACCCCTGAAGGGTCTAGAAGCTTTGGCAAGCCGCGTACAGCTCAGAGTCTCCCAGCGTCCCCAGGTTTCCTTTCATGTATCCTAGCACACAGCAGAAACGTTCCTCGGGACGTGAAGCTGTGCTGGCTCTGGGAAAGTTAGTTTTCGGAGGGGGGACAGAGGCAATTCAATCTAACCCTGTCAAGGCAGCATCTGCGTTTTCTTCTCTCATGGCGCACTGCACGGGGTTCCATGAACCTGAAATGCTCTCAATGTGTCGCTAACATAACATGGCAATCAACCTCAGTGGTTTCAGCGGCATTCGAGGGTCCAACTCCTCAAGAGGCCTCGCCCCTCACGAGCCCCCTAGAAGAAACGTTGCATCTTCTGTCTCTCCATCAGGAGGAGTTCTATGCACCGTGTTGGTGCCTGGAGCGTAGGAAAGATACACTCGATGTGCGGATGTAGGAAGTATACCAGGGCAGACGTCTGTTCAAATGCTTCTCCTCTAGGAACTATCCTGCCTGCCCAGAGAGCACTGTGCTCCAAAAGAGTGGCAGTGAAGGCCGTTCACACCACAGCAATGGCCTCGTTTCCCTCAGACAACTTGGAAGCGTTTGCTACACTCCAGTACAACTCGCTGCTCGGCAGGACGTTCGGGCAGGCTGTGGATATTTTCCACTCAAGCTGAACAGGCCCTGAGAGGCAGGCGAGACTTGAAAACATTCCTTGCCTACCTCTCCTTGAAGGCAGCGGTTAGCACTGTGTTCCAGGGCCCAAAATCTGAGCTGGGGAGGCCTTCGGTCTCCACGAAGAGGCATGCTTTGGGTTCAGTGTATGTACGAGTTTCTCAGGAGCAAGTTCTGCTTCTCTTATTTCGCCTCCTTTAGCTGTGTTTGGCAGCCCTTGGTATGCCCTAGGCCCTCGAAAGCAAGAGATTTTCACGGGGGGCTTTTGGAACCGGATTATGAACGAAGGACACTACGGCCACTGTTTCCTACCATCCAGCCACAGCTCTTCGGTGTTTCATAGGGCGGTGAGGTATAACGAATGGGCACACAGGGTTTATGTTCTTGAAGAGATGTGTACGGCGTTGAGGGAAGGGGTCATTTCAACGCTATGCCTAACTCGGTGTTCTGAGACGGAAGAGGAGTCCCAGCCTGGCAGTCTGCAAGAAAGGACGTCTTCACTGAGGAGAGAATGTGCTGTTCCTTCCCCACAAGATGCGGGGCGTTGGAGACTTTCTTGCTCTTCCCTGAACGCACTTTACAGCCTGTAGCTGAACGGTGGGCTAAGCGCAGAGAGACCTGCACCAGTAACCTTCGAAACTGTCATTGGGAATTGGCTGGGCCTTTGTGCTCCAAGGCTGAGTAGAAAAGCTAACCTCTTCCAAACCAGAGAGAGGCAGGTCTCCTTCTCGGCGGTCCTACATGATATGCTGTCTCACGAGCTCAAAGCAAAGAAATCCTGGGCAACTGTTGCTTCTGGACAAGGCCCGTAACCTTGGGCAACGGGGTATTCCTAGAAGGAGAAGGAGGCCGTTGTTTCCTCCCATCACGCGACAACTCCTTTGTGTTTCTTGGGAGGTAAGATGTAATGAATGGGGACCCATGGAGTATAGTCTTTAAGAGATGTGTCCGGCCTTGAGGGAAGGGGTCATTTCAGGGCTATGCCGAACTCGGCGTTCTGAAAAGGAATAGGAGCTCGGGCCAGGCAGGCTGCAAGAAAAGATTTCTTTACGAAGAGGAAATGTGCCGTTCCTAAACAACATGGTGCGGGAGGCTGCAGAGTGGAGGCTACTTCACTGAATGCACCTAGGAGACGGGAGCTGAGCAGGGGGCTGATGGCAGAGAGACCTTCAGTACTACAGTTCTAAAGTATCATTGGGAGCTGACTGGATCTCTGAGTTCAAAGGCTCAAAGGCAGAAAAGCGAACCTCTGAAAACCCGGAGAAAGGCTGGTCTCCTTCTCTGCGGTTCTGCATGATATGCTGTCTCACGAGCCCCTGGGAAAGAACTCCTTGGCCACTGCCGCTTCTGGGCAAGGACATCCAGCTAAGCGGCTGAGGAAGGTTGTGCAGAAAGTCCCCGAAATGTAACACTAGGTTTCCATTAGGAAACATGCTGTGTCACTCTCCAGAAGGGCCACACTGACCCCTGAAGGGTCTAGAAGCTTTGGCAAGCCGCGTACAGCTCAGAGTCTCCCAGCGTCCCCAGGTTTCCTTTCATGTATCCTAGCACACAGCAGAAACGTTCCTCGGGACGTGAAGCTGTGCTGGCTCTGGGAAAGTTAGTTTTCGGAGGGGGGACAGAGGCAATTCAATCTAACCCTGTCAAGGCAGCATCTGCGTTTTCTTCTCTCATGGCGCACTGCACGGGGTTCCATGAACCTGAAATGCTCTCAATGTGTCGCTAACATAACATGGCAATCAACCTCAGTGGTTTCAGCGGCATTCGAGGGTCCAACTCCTCAAGAGGCCTCGCCCCTCACGAGCCCCTTAGAAGAAACGTTGCATCTTCTGTCTCTCCATCAGGAGGAGTTCTATGCACCGTGTTGGTGCCTGGAGCATAGGAAAGATACACACGATGTGCGGATGTAGGAAGTATACCAGGGCAGACGTCTGTTCAAATGCTTCTCCTCTAGGAACTATCCTGCCTGCCCAGAGAGCACTGTGCTCCAAAAGAGTGGCAGTGAAGGCCGTTCACACCACAGCAATGGCCTCGTTTCCCTCAGACAACTTGGAAGCGTTTGCTACACTCCAGTACAACTCGCTGCTCGGCAGGACGTTCGGGCAGGCTGTGGATATTTTCCACTCAAGCTGAACAGGCCCTGAGAGGCAGGCGAGACTTGAAAACATTCCTTGCCTACCTCTCCTTGAAGGCAGCGGTTAGCACTGTGTTCCAGGGCCCAAAATCTGAGCTGGGGAGGCCTTCGGTCTCCACGACGAGGCATGCTTTGGGTTCAGTGTATGTACGAGTTTCTCAGGAGCAAGTTCTGCTTCTCTTATTTCGCCTCCTTTAGCTGTGTTTGGCAGCCCTTGGTATGCCCTAGGCCCTCGAAAGCAAGAGATTTTCACGGGGGGCTTTTGGAACCGGATTATGAACGAAGGACACTACGGCCACTGTTTCCTACCATCCAGCCACAGCTCTTCGGTGTTTCATAGGGCGGTGAGGTATAACGAATGGGCACACAGGGTTTATGTTCTTGAAGAGATGTGTACGGCCTTGAGGGAAGGGGTCATTTCAACGCTATGCCTAACTCGGTGTTCTGAGACGGAAGAGGAGTCCCAGCCTGGCAGTCTGCAAGAAAGGACGTCTTCACTGAGGAGAGAATGTGCTGTTCCTTCCCCACAAGATGCGGGGCGTTGGAGACTTTCTTGCTCTTCCCTGAACGCACTTTACAGCCTGTAGCTGAACGGTGGGCTAAGCGCAGAGAGACCTGCACCAGTAACCTTCGAAACTGTCATTGGGAATTGGCTGGGCCTTTGTGCTCCAAGGCTGAGTAGAAAAGCTAACCTCTTCCAAACCAGAGAGAGGCAGGTCTCCTTCTCGGCGGTCCTACATGATATGCTGTCTCACGAGCTCAAAGCAAAGAAATCCTGGGCAACTGTTGCTTCTGGACAAGGCCCGTAACCTTGGGCAACGGGGTATTCCTAGAAGGAGAAGGAGGCCGTTGTTTCCTCCCATCACGCGACAACTCCTTTGTGTTTCTTGGGAGGTAAGATGTAATGAATGGGGACCCATGGAGTATAGTCTTTAAGAGATGTGTCCGGCCTTGAGGGAAGGGGTCATTTCAGGGCTATGCCGAACTCGGCGTTCTGAAAAGGAATAGGAGCTCGGGCCAGGCAGGCTGCAAGAAAAGATTTCTTTACGAAGAGGAAATGTGCCGTTCCTAAACAACATGGTGCGGGAGGCTGCAGAGTGGAGGCTACTTCACTGAATGCACCTAGGAGACGGGAGCTGAGCAGGGGGCTGATGGCAGAGAGACCTTCAGTACTACAGTTCTAAAGTATCATTGGGAGCTGACTGGATCTCTGAGTTCAAAGGCTCAAAGGCAGAAAAGCGAACCTCTGAAAACCCGGAGAAAGGCTGGTCTCCTTCTCTGCGGTTCTGCATGATATGCTGTCTCACGAGCCCCTGGGAAAGAACTCCTTGGCCACTGCCGCTTCTGGGCAAGGACATCCAGCTAAGCGGCTGAGGAAGGTTGTGCAGAAAGTCCCCGAAATGTAACACTAGGTTTCCATTAGGAAACATGCTGTGTCACTCTCCAGAAGGGCCACACTGACCCCTGAAGCGTCTAGAAGCTTTGGCAAGCCGCGTACAGCTCAGAGTCTCCCAGCGTCCCCAGGTTTCCTTTCATGTATCCTAGCACACAGCAGAAACGTTCCTCGGGACGTGAAGCTGTGCTGGCTCTGGGAAAGTTAGTTTTCGGAGGGGGGACAGAGGCAATTCAATCTAACCCTGTCAAGGCAGCATCTGCGTTTTCTTCTCTCATGGCGCACTGCACGGGGTTCCATGAACCTGAAATGCTCTCAATGTGTCGCTAACATAACATGGCAATCAACCTCAGTGGTTTCAGCGGCATTCGAGGGTCCAACTCCTCAAGAGGCCTCGCCCCTCACGAGTCCCTTAGAAGAAACGTTGCATCTTCTGTCTCTCCATCAGGAGGAGTTCTATGCACCGTGTTGGTGCCTGGAGCGTAGGAAAGATACACTCGATGTGCGGATGTAGGAAGTATACCAGGGCAGACGTCTGTTCAAATGCTTCTCCTCTAGGAACTATCCTGCCTGCCCAGAGAGCACTGTGCTCCAAAAGAGTGGCAGTGAAGGCCGTTCACACCACAGCAATGGCCTCGTTTCCCTCAGACAACTTGGAAGCGTTTGCTACACTCCAGTACAACTCGCTGCTCGGCAGGACGTTCGGGCAGGCTGTGGATATTTTCCACTCAAGCTGAACAGGCCCTGAGAGGCAGGCGAGACTTGAAAACATTCCTTGCCTACCTCTCCTTGAAGGCAGCGGTTAGCACTGTGTTCCAGGGCCCAAAATCTGAGCTGGGGAGGCCTTCGGTCTCCACGAAGAGGCATGCTTTGGGTTCAGTGTATGTACGAGTTTCTCAGGAGCAAGTTCTGCTTCTCTTATTTCGCCTCCTTTAGCTGTGTTTGGCAGCCTTTGATATGCCCTAGGCCCTCGAAAGCAAGAGATTTTCACGGGGGGCTTTTGGAACCGGATTATGAACGAAGGACACTACGGCCACTGTTTCCTACCATCCAGCCACAGCTCTTCAGTGTTTCATAGGGCGGTGAGGTATAACGAATGGGCACACAGGGTTTATGTTCTTGAAGAGATGTGTACGGCGTTGAGGGAAGGGGTCATTTCAACGCTATGCCTAACTCGGTGTTCTGAGACGGAAGAGGAGTCCCAGCCTGGCAGTCTGCAAGAAAGGACGTCTTCACTGAGGAGAGAATGTGCTGTTCCTTCCCCACAAGATGCGGGGCGTTGGAGACTTTCTTGCTCTTCCCTGAACGCACTTTACAGCCTGTAGCTGAACGGTGGGCTAAGCGCAGAGAGACCTGCACCAGTAACCTTCGAAACTGTCATTGGGAATTGGCTGGGCCTTTGTGCTCCAAGGCTGAGTAGAAAAGCTAACCTCTTCCAAACCAGAGAGAGGCAGGTCTCCTTCTCGGCGGTCCTACATGATATGCTGTCTCACGAGCTCAAAGCAAAGAAATCCTGGGCAACTGTTGCTTCTGGACAAGGCCCGTAACCTTGGGCAACGGGGTATTCCTAGAAGGAGAAGGAGGCCGTTGTTTCCTCCCATCACGCGACAACTCCTTTGTGTTTCTTGGGAGGTAAGATGTAATGAATGGGGACCCATGGAGTATAGTCTTTAAGAGATGTGTCCGGCCTTGAGGGAAGGGGTCATTTCAGGGCTATGCCGAACTCGGCGTTCTGAAAAGGAATAGGAGCTCGGGCCAGGCAGGCTGCAAGAAAAGATTTCTTTACGAAGAGGAAATGTGCCGTTCCTAAACAACATGGTGCGGGAGGCTGCAGAGTGGAGGCTACTTCACTGAATGCACCTAGGAGACGGGAGCTGAGCAGGGGGCTGATGGCAGAGAGACCTTCAGTACTACAGTTCTAAAGTATCATTGGGAGCTGACTGGATCTCTGAGTTCAAAGGCTCAAAGGCAGAAAAGCGAACCTCTGAAAACCCGGAGAAAGGCTGGTCTCCTTCTCTGCGGTTCTGCATGATATGCTGTCTCACGAGCCCCTGGGAAAGAACTCCTTGGCCACTGCCGCTTCTGGGCAAGGACATCCAGCTAAGCGGCTGAGGAAGGTTGTGCAGAAAGTCCCCGAAATGTAACACTAGGTTTCCATTAGGAAACATGCTGTGTCACTCTCCAGAAGGGCCACACTGACCCCTGAAGGGTCTAGAAGCTTTGGCAAGCCGCGTACAGCTCAGAGTCTCCCAGCGTCCCCAGGTTTCCTTTCATGTATCCTAGCACACAGCAGAAACGTTCCTCGGGACGTGAAGCTGTGCTGGCTCTGGGAAAGTTAGTTTTCGGAGGGGGGACAGAGGCAATTCAATCTAACCCTGTCAAGGCAGCATCTGCGTTTTCTTCTCTCATGGCGCACTGCACGGGGTTCCATGAACCTGAAATGCTCTCAATGTGTCGCTAACATAACATGGCAATCAACCTCAGTGGTTTCAGCGGCATTCGAGGGTCCAACTCCTCAAGAGGCCTCGCCCCTCACGAGTCCCTTAGAAGAAACGTTGCATCTTCTGTCTCTCCATCAGGAGGAGTTCTATGCACCGTGTTGGTGCCTGGAGCGTAGGAAAGATACACTCGATGTGCGGATGTAGGAAGTATACCAGGGCAGACGTCTGTTCAAATGCTTCTCCTCTAGGAACTATCCTGCCTGCCCAGAGAGCACTGTGCTCCAAAAGAGTGGCAGTGAAGGCCGTTCACACCACAGCAATGGCCTCGTTTCCCTCAGACAACTTGGAAGCGTTTGCTACACTCCAGTACAACTCGCTGCTCGGCAGGACGTTCGGGCAGGCTGTGGATATTTTCCACTCAAGCTGAACAGGCCCTGAGAGGCAGGCGAGACTTGAAAACATTCCTTGCCTACCTCTCCTTGAAGGCAGCGGTTAGCACTGTGTTCCAGGGCCCAAAATCTGAGCTGGGGAGGCCTTCGGTCTCCACGACGAGGCATGCTTTGGGTTCAGTGTATGTACGAGTTTCTCAGGAGCAAGTTCTGCTTCTCTTATTTCGCCTCCTTTAGCTGTGTTTGGCAGCCCTTGGTATGCCCTAGGCCCTCGAAAGCAAGAGATTTTCACGGGGGGCTTTTGGAACCGGATTATGAACGAAGGACACTACGGCCACTGTTTCCTACCATCCAGCCACAGCTCTTCGGTGTTTCATAGGGCGGTGAGGTATAACGAATGGGCACACAGGGTTTATGTTCTTGAAGAGATGTGTACGGCGTTGAGGGAAGGGGTCATTTCAACGCTATGCCTAACTCGGTGTTCTGAGACGGAAGAGGAGTCCCAGCCTGGCAGTCTGCAAGAAAGGACGTCTTCACTGAGGAGAGAATGTGCTGTTCCTTCCCCACAAGATGCGGGGCGTTGGAGACTTTCTTGCTCTTCCCTGAACGCACTTTACAGCCTGTAGCTGAACGGTGGGCTAAGCGCAGAGAGACCTGCACCAGTAACCTTCGAAACTGTCATTGGGAATTGGCTGGGCCTTTGTGCTCCAAGGCTGAGTAGAAAAGCTAACCTCTTCCAAACCAGAGAGAGGCAGGTCTCCTTCTCGGCGGTCCTACATGATATGCTGTCTCACGAGCTCAAAGCAAAGAAATCCTGGGCAACTGTTGCTTCTGGACAAGGCCCGTAACCTTGGGCAACGGGGTATTCCTAGAAGGAGAAGGAGGCCGTTGTTTCCTCCCATCACGCGACAACTCCTTTGTGTTTCTTGGGAGGTAAGATGTAATGAATGGGGACCCATGGAGTATAGTCTTTAAGAGATGTGTCCGGCCTTGAGGGAAGGGGTCATTTCAGGGCTATGCCGAACTCGGCGTTCTGAAAAGGAATAGGAGCTCGGGCCAGGCAGGCTGCAAGAAAAGATTTCTTTACGAAGAGGAAATGTGCCGTTCCTAAACAACATGGTGCGGGAGGCTGCAGAGTGGAGGCTACTTCACTGAATGCACCTAGGAGACGGGAGCTGAGCAGGGGGCTGATGGCAGAGAGACCTTCAGTACTACAGTTCTAAAGTATCATTGGGAGCTGACTGGATCTCTGAGTTCAAAGGCTCAAAGGCAGAAAAGCGAACCTCTGAAAACCCGGAGAAAGGCTGGTCTCCTTCTCTGCGGTTCTGCATGATATGCTGTCTCACGAGCCCCTGGGAAAGAACTCCTTGGCCACTGCCGCTTCTGGGCAAGGACATCCAGCTAAGCGGCTGAGGAAGGTTGTGCAGAAAGTCCCCGAAATGTAACACTAGGTTTCCATTAGGAAACATGCTGTGTCACTCTCCAGAAGGGCCACACTGACCCCTGAAGGGTCTAGAAGCTTTGGCAAGCCGCGTACAGCTCAGAGTCTCCCAGCGTCCCCAGGTTTCCTTTCATGTATCCTAGCACACAGCAGAAACGTTCCTCGGGACGTGAAGCTGTGCTGGCTCTGGGAAAGTTAGTTTTCGGAGGGGGGACAGAGGCAATTCAATCTAACCCTGTCAAGGCAGCATCTGCGTTTTCTTCTCTCATGGCGCACTGCACGGGGTTCCATGAACCTGAAATGCTCTCAATGTGTCGCTAACATAACATGGCAATCAACCTCAGTGGTTTCAGCGGCATTCGAGGGTCCAACTCCTCAAGAGGCCTCGCCCCTCACGAGTCCCTTAGAAGAAACGTTGCATCTTCTGTCTCTCCATCAGGAGGAGTTCTATGCACCGTGTTGGTGCCTGGAGCGTAGGAAAGATACACTCGATGTGCGGATGTAGGAAGTATACCAGGGCAGACGTCTGTTCAAATGCTTCTCCTCTAGGAACTATCCTGCCTGCCCAGAGAGCACTGTGCTCCAAAAGAGTGGCAGTGAAGGCCGTTCACACCACAGCAATGGCCTCGTTTCCCTCAGACAACTTGGAAGCGTTTGCTACACTCCAGTACAACTCGCTGCTCGGCAGGACGTTCGGGCAGGCTGTGGATATTTTCCACTCAAGCTGAACAGGCCCTGAGAGGCAGGCGAGACTTGAAAACATTCCTTGCCTACCTCTCCTTGAAGGCAGCGGTTAGCACTGTGTTCCAGGGCCCAAAATCTGAGCTGGGGAGGCCTTCGGTCTCCACGACGAGGCATGCTTTGGGTTCAGTGTATGTACGAGTTTCTCAGGAGCAAGTTCTGCTTCTCTTATTTCGCCTCCTTTAGCTGTGTTTGGCAGCCCTTGGTATGCCCTAGGCCCTCGAAAGCAAGAGATTTTCACGGGGGGCTTTTGGAACCGGATTATGAACGAAGGACACTACGGCCACTGTTTCCTACCATCCAGCCACAGCTCTTCGGTGTTTCATAGGGCGGTGAGGTATAACGAATGGGCACACAGGGTTTATGTTCTTGAAGAGATGTGTACGGCGTTGAGGGAAGGGGTCATTTCAACGCTATGCCTAACTCGGTGTTCTGAGACGGAAGAGGAGTCCCAGCCTGGCAGTCTGCAAGAAAGGACGTCTTCACTGAGGAGAGAATGTGCTGTTCCTTCCCCACAAGATGCGGGGCGTTGGAGACTTTCTTGCTCTTCCCTGAACGCACTTTACAGCCTGTAGCTGAACGGTGGGCTAAGCGCAGAGAGACCTGCACCAGTAACCTTCGAAACTGTCATTGGGAATTGGCTGGGCCTTTGTGCTCCAAGGCTGAGTAGAAAAGCTAACCTCTTCCAAACCAGAGAGAGGCAGGTCTCCTTCTCGGCGGTCCTACATGATATGCTGTCTCACGAGCTCAAAGCAAAGAAATCCTGGGCAACTGTTGCTTCTGGACAAGGCCCGTAACCTTGGGCAACGGGGTATTCCTAGAAGGAGAAGGAGGCCGTTGTTTCCTCCCATCACGCGACAACTCCTTTGTGTTTCTTGGGAGGTAAGATGTAATGAATGGGGACCCATGGAGTATAGTCTTTAAGAGATGTGTCCGGCCTTGAGGGAAGGGGTCATTTCAGGGCTATGCCGAACTCGGCGTTCTGAAAAGGAATAGGAGCTCGGGCCAGGCAGGCTGCAAGAAAAGATTTCTTTACGAAGAGGAAATGTGCCGTTCCTAAACAACATGGTGCGGGAGGCTGCAGAGTGGAGGCTACTTCACTGAATGCACCTAGGAGACGGGAGCTGAGCAGGGGGCTGATGGCAGAGAGACCTTCAGTACTACAGTTCTAAAGTATCATTGGGAGCTGACTGGATCTCTGAGTTCAAAGGCTCAAAGGCAGAAAAGCGAACCTCTGAAAACCCGGAGAAAGGCTGGTCTCCTTCTCTGCGGTTCTGCATGATATGCTGTCTCACGAGCCCCTGGGAAAGAACTCCTTGGCCACTGCCGCTTCTGGGCAAGGACATCCAGCTAAGCGGCTGAGGAAGGTTGTGCAGAAAGTCCCCGAAATGTAACACTAGGTTTCCATTAGGAAACATGCTGTGTCACTCTCCAGAAGGGCCACACTGACCCCTGAAGGGTCTAGAAGCTTTGGCAAGCCGCGTACAGCTCAGAGTCTCCCAGCGTCCCCAGGTTTCCTTTCATGTATCCTAGCACACAGCAGAAACGTTCCTCGGGACGTGAAGCTGTGCTGGCTCTGGGAAAGTTAGTTTTCGGAGGGGGGACAGAGGCAATTCAATCTAACCCTGTCAAGGCAGCATCTGCGTTTTCTTCTCTCATGGCGCACTGCACGGGGTTCCATGAACCTGAAATGCTCTCAATGTGTCGCTAACATAACATGGCAATCAACCTCAGTGGTTTCAGCGGCATTCGAGGGTCCAACTCCTCAAGAGGCCTCGCCCCTCACGAGCCCCTTAGAAGAAACGTTGCATCTTCTGTCTCTCCATCAGGAGGAGTTCTATGCACCGTGTTGGTGCCTGGAGCGTAGGAAAGATACACTCGATGTGCGGATGTAGGAAGTATACCAGGGCAGACGTCTGTTCAAATGCTTCTCCTCTAGGAACTATCCTGCCTGCCCAGAGAGCACTGTGCTCCAAAAGAGTGGCAGTGAAGGCCGTTCACACCACAGCAATGGCCTCGTTTCCCTCAGACAACTTGGAAGCGTTTGCTACACTCCAGTACAACTCGCTGCTCGGCAGGACGTTCGGGCAGGCTGTGGATATTTTCCACTCAAGCTGAACAGGCCCTGAGAGGCAGGCGAGACTTGAAAACATTCCTTGCCTACCTCTCCTTGAAGGCAGCGGTTAGCACTGTGTTCCAGGGCCCAAAATCTGAGCTGGGGAGGCCTTCGGTCTCCACGAAGAGGCATGCTTTGGGTTCAGTGTATGTACGAGTTTCTCAGGAGCAAGTTCTGCTTCTCTTATTTCGCCTCCTTTAGCTGTGTTTGGCAGCCTTTGATATGCCCTAGGCCCTCGAAAGCAAGAGATTTTCACGGGGGGCTTTTGGAACCGGATTATGAACGAAGGACACTACGGCCACTGTTTCCTACCATCCAGCCACAGCTCTTCAGTGTTTCATAGGGCGGTGAGGTATAACGAATGGGCACACAGGGTTTATGTTCTTGAAGAGATGTGTACGGCCTTGAGGGAAGGGGTCATTTCAACGCTATGCCTAACTCGGTGTTCTGAGACGGAAGAGGAGTCCCAGCCTGGCAGTCTGCAAGAAAGGACGTCTTCACTGAGGAGAGAATGTGCTGTTCCTTCCCCACAAGATGCGGGGCGTTGGAGACTTTCTTGCTCTTCCCTGAACGCACTTTACAGCCTGTAGCTGAACGGTGGGCTAAGCGCAGAGAGACCTGCACCAGTAACCTTCGAAACTGTCATTGGGAATTGGCTGGGCCTTTGTGCTCCAAGGCTGAGTAGAAAAGCTAACCTCTTCCAAACCAGAGAGAGGCAGGTCTCCTTCTCGGCGGTCCTACATGATATGCTGTCTCACGAGCTCAAAGCAAAGAAATCCTGGGCAACTGTTGCTTCTGGACAAGGCCCGTAACCTTGGGCAACGGGGTATTCCTAGAAGGAGAAGGAGGCCGTTGTTTCCTCCCATCACGCGACAACTCCTTTGTGTTTCTTGGGAGGTAAGATGTAATGAATGGGGACCCATGGAGTATAGTCTTTAAGAGATGTGTCCGGCCTTGAGGGAAGGGGTCATTTCAGGGCTATGCCGAACTCGGCGTTCTGAAAAGGAATAGGAGCTCGGGCCAGGCAGGCTGCAAGAAAAGATTTCTTTACGAAGAGGAAATGTGCCGTTCCTAAACAACATGGTGCGGGAGGCTGCAGAGTGGAGGCTACTTCACTGAATGCACCTAGGAGACGGGAGCTGAGCAGGGGGCTGATGGCAGAGAGACCTTCAGTACTACAGTTCTAAAGTATCATTGGGAGCTGACTGGATCTCTGAGTTCAAAGGCTCAAAGGCAGAAAAGCGAACCTCTGAAAACCCGGAGAAAGGCTGGTCTCCTTCTCTGCGGTTCTGCATGATATGCTGTCTCACGAGCCCCTGGGAAAGAACTCCTTGGCCACTGCCGCTTCTGGGCAAGGACATCCAGCTAAGCGGCTGAGGAAGGTTGTGCAGAAAGTCCCCGAAATGTAACACTAGGTTTCCATTAGGAAACATGCTGTGTCACTCTCCAGAAGGGCCACACTGACCCCTGAAGGGTCTAGAAGCTTTGGCAAGCCGCGTACAGCTCAGAGTCTCCCAGCGTCCCCAGGTTTCCTTTCATGTATCCTAGCACACAGCAGAAACGTTCCTCGGGACGTGAAGCTGTGCTGGCTCTGGGAAAGTTAGTTTTCGGAGGGGGGACAGAGGCAATTCAATCTAACCCTGTCAAGGCAGCATCTGCGTTTTCTTCTCTCATGGCGCACTGCACGGGGTTCCATGAACCTGAAATGCTCTCAATGTGTCGCTAACATAACATGGCAATCAACCTCAGTGGTTTCAGCGGCATTCGAGGGTCCAACTCCTCAAGAGGCCTCGCCCCTCACGAGCCCCTTAGAAGAAACGTTGCATCTTCTGTCTCTCCATCAGGAGGAGTTCTATGCACCGTGTTGGTGCCTGGAGCGTAGGAAAGATACACTCGATGTGCGGATGTAGGAAGTATACCAGGGCAGACGTCTGTTCAAATGCTTCTCCTCTAGGAACTATCCTGCCTGCCCAGAGAGCACTGTGCTCCAAAAGAGTGGCAGTGAAGGCCGTTCACACCACAGCAATGGCCTCGTTTCCCTCAGACAACTTGGAAGCGTTTGCTACACTCCAGTACAACTCGCTGCTCGGCAGGACGTTCGGGCAGGCTGTGGATATTTTCCACTCAAGCTGAACAGGCCCTGAGAGGCAGGCGAGACTTGAAAACATTCCTTGCCTACCTCTCCTTGAAGGCAGCGGTTAGCACTGTGTTCCAGGGCCCAAAATCTGAGCTGGGGAGGCCTTCGGTCTCCACGAAGAGGCATGCTTTGGGTTCAGTGTATGTACGAGTTTCTCAGGAGCAAGTTCTGCTTCTCTTATTTCGCCTCCTTTAGCTGTGTTTGGCAGCCTTTGATATGCCCTAGGCCCTCGAAAGCAAGAGATTTTCACGGGGGGCTTTTGGAACCGGATTATGAACGAAGGACACTACGGCCACTGTTTCCTACCATCCAGCCACAGCTCTTCAGTGTTTCATAGGGCGGTGAGGTATAACGAATGGGCACACAGGGTTTATGTTCTTGAAGAGATGTGTACGGCCTTGAGGGAAGGGGTCATTTCAACGCTATGCCTAACTCGGTGTTCTGAGACGGAAGAGGAGTCCCAGCCTGGCAGTCTGCAAGAAAGGACGTCTTCACTGAGGAGAGAATGTGCTGTTCCTTCCCCACAAGATGCGGGGCGTTGGAGACTTTCTTGCTCTTCCCTGAACGCACTTTACAGCCTGTAGCTGAACGGTGGGCTAAGCGCAGAGAGACCTGCACCAGTAACCTTCGAAACTGTCATTGGGAATTGGCTGGGCCTTTGTGCTCCAAGGCTGAGTAGAAAAGCTAACCTCTTCCAAACCAGAGAGAGGCAGGTCTCCTTCTCGGCGGTCCTACATGATATGCTGTCTCACGAGCTCAAAGCAAAGAAATCCTGGGCAACTGTTGCTTCTGGACAAGGCCCGTAACCTTGGGCAACGGGGTATTCCTAGAAGGAGAAGGAGGCCGTTGTTTCCTCCCATCACGCGACAACTCCTTTGTGTTTCTTGGGAGGTAAGATGTAATGAATGGGGACCCATGGAGTATAGTCTTTAAGAGATGTGTCCGGCCTTGAGGGAAGGGGTCATTTCAGGGCTATGCCGAACTCGGCGTTCTGAAAAGGAATAGGAGCTCGGGCCAGGCAGGCTGCAAGAAAAGATTTCTTTACGAAGAGGAAATGTGCCGTTCCTAAACAACATGGTGCGGGAGGCTGCAGAGTGGAGGCTACTTCACTGAATGCACCTAGGAGACGGGAGCTGAGCAGGGGGCTGATGGCAGAGAGACCTTCAGTACTACAGTTCTAAAGTATCATTGGGAGCTGACTGGATCTCTGAGTTCAAAGGCTCAAAGGCAGAAAAGCGAACCTCTGAAAACCCAGAGAAAGGCTGGTCTCCTTCTCTGCGGTTCTGCATGATATGCTGTCTCACGAGCCCCTGGGAAAGAACTCCTTGGCCACTGCCGCTTCTGGGCAAGGACATCCAGCTAAGCGGCTGAGGAAGGTTGTGCAGAAAGTCCCCGAAATGTAACACTAGGTTTCCATTAGGAAACATGCTGTGTCACTCTCCAGAAGGGCCACACTGACCCCTGAAGGGTCTAGAAGCTTTGGCAAGCCGCGTACAGCTCAGAGTCTCCCAGCGTCCCCAGGTTTCCTTTCATGTATCCTAGCACACAGCAGAAACGTTCCTCGGGACGTGAAGCTGTGCTGGCTCTGGGAAAGTTAGTTTTCGGAGGGGGGACAGAGGCAATTCAATCTAACCCTGTCAAGGCAGCATCTGCATTTTCTTCTCTCATGGCGCACTGCACGGGGTTCCATGAACCTGAAATGCTCTCAATGTGTCGCTAACATAACATGGCAATCAACCTCAGTGGTTTCAGCGGCATTCGAGGGTCCAACTCCTCAAGAGGCCTCGCCCCTCACGAGTCCCTTAGAAGAAACGTTGCATCTTCTGTCTCTCCATCAGGAGGAGTTCTATGCACCGTGTTGGTGCCTGGAGCGTAGGAAAGATACACTCGATGTGCGGATGTAGGAAGTATACCAGGGCAGACGTCTGTTCAAATGCTTCTCCTCTAGGAACTATCCTGCCTGCCCAGAGAGCACTGTGCTCCAAAAGAGTGGCAGTGAAGGCCGTTCACACCACAGCAATGGCCTCGTTTCCCTCAGACAACTTGGAAGCGTTTGCTACACTCCAGTACAACTCGCTGCTCGGCAGGACGTTCGGGCAGGCTGTGGATATTTTCCACTCAAGCTGAACAGGCCCTGAGAGGCAGGCGAGACTTGAAAACATTCCTTGCCTACCTCTCCTTGAAGGCAGCGGTTAGCACTGTGTTCCAGGGCCCAAAATCTGAGCTGGGGAGGCCTTCGGTCTCCACGAAGAGGCATGCTTTGGGTTCAGTGTATGTACGAGTTTCTCAGGAGCAAGTTCTGCTTCTCTTATTTCGCCTCCTTTAGCTGTGTTTGGCAGCCCTTGGTATGCCCTAGGCCCTCGAAAGCAAGAGATTTTCACGGGGGGCTTTTGGAACCGGATTATGAACGAAGGACACTACGGCCACTGTTTCCTACCATCCAGCCACAGCTCTTCGGTGTTTCATAGGGCGGTGAGGTATAACGAATGGGCACACAGGGTTTATGTTCTTGAAGAGATGTGTACGGCGTTGAGGGAAGGGGTCATTTCAACGCTATGCCTAACTCGGTGTTCTGAGACGGAAGAGGAGTCCCAGCCTGGCAGTCTGCAAGAAAGGACGTCTTCACTGAGGAGAGAATGTGCTGTTCCTTCCCCACAAGATGCGGGGCGTTGGAGACTTTCTTGCTCTTCCCTGAACGCACTTTACAGCCTGTAGCTGAACGGTGGGCTAAGCGCAGAGAGACCTGCACCAGTAACCTTCGAAACTGTCATTGGGAATTGGCTGGGCCTTTGTGCTCCAAGGCTGAGTAGAAAAGCTAACCTCTTCCAAACCAGAGAGAGGCAGGTCTCCTTCTCGGCGGTCCTACATGATATGCTGTCTCACGAGCTCAAAGCAAAGAAATCCTGGGCAACTGTTGCTTCTGGACAAGGCCCGTAACCTTGGGCAACGGGGTATTCCTAGAAGGAGAAGGAGGCCGTTGTTTCCTCCCATCACGCGACAACTCCTTTGTGTTTCTTGGGAGGTAAGATGTAATGAATGGGGACCCATGGAGTATAGTCTTTAAGAGATGTGTCCGGCCTTGAGGGAAGGGGTCATTTCAGGGCTATGCCGAACTCGGCGTTCTGAAAAGGAATAGGAGCTCGGGCCAGGCAGGCTGCAAGAAAAGATTTCTTTACGAAGAGGAAATGTGCCGTTCCTAAACAACATGGTGCGGGAGGCTGCAGAGTGGAGGCTACTTCACTGAATGCACCTAGGAGACGGGAGCTGAGCAGGGGGCTGATGGCAGAGAGACCTTCAGTACTACAGTTCTAAAGTATCATTGGGAGCTGACTGGATCTCTGAGTTCAAAGGCTCAAAGGCAGAAAAGCGAACCTCTGAAAACCCGGAGAAAGGCTGGTCTCCTTCTCTGCGGTTCTGCATGATATGCTGTCTCACGAGCCCCTGGGAAAGAACTCCTTGGCCACTGCCGCTTCTGGGCAAGGACATCCAGCTAAGCGGCTGAGGAAGGTTGTGCAGAAAGTCCCCGAAATGTAACACTAGGTTTCCATTAGGAAACATGCTGTGTCACTCTCCAGAAGGGCCACACTGACCCCTGAAGGGTCTAGAAGCTTTGGCAAGCCGCGTACAGCTCAGAGTCTCCCAGCGTCCCCAGGTTTCCTTTCATGTATCCTAGCACACAGCAGAAACGTTCCTCGGGACGTGAAGCTGTGCTGGCTCTGGGAAAGTTAGTTTTCGGAGGGGGGACAGAGGCAATTCAATCTAACCCTGTCAAGGCAGCATCTGCGTTTTCTTCTCTCATGGCGCACTGCACGGGGTTCCATGAACCTGAAATGCTCTCAATGTGTCGCTAACATAACATGGCAATCAACCTCAGTGGTTTCAGCGGCATTCGAGGGTCCAACTCCTCAAGAGGCCTCGCCCCTCACGAGCCCCCTAGAAGAAACGTTGCATCTTCTGTCTCTCCATCAGGAGGAGTTCTATGCACCGTGTTGGTGCCTGGAGCGTAGGAAAGATACACTCGATGTGCGGATGTAGGAAGTATACCAGGGCAGACGTCTGTTCAAATGCTTCTCCTCTAGGAACTATCCTGCCTGCCCAGAGAGCACTGTGCTCCAAAAGAGTGGCAGTGAAGGCCGTTCACACCACAGCAATGGCCTCGTTTCCCTCAGACAACTTGGAAGCGTTTGCTACACTCCAGTACAACTCGCTGCTCGGCAGGACGTTCGGGCAGGCTGTGGATATTTTCCACTCAAGCTGAACAGGCCCTGAGAGGCAGGCGAGACTTGAAAACATTCCTTGCCTACCTCTCCTTGAAGGCAGCGGTTAGCACTGTGTTCCAGGGCCCAAAATCTGAGCTGGGGAGGCCTTCGGTCTCCACGAAGAGGCATGCTTTGGGTTCAGTGTATGTACGAGTTTCTCAGGAGCAAGTTCTGCTTCTCTTATTTCGCCTCCTTTAGCTGTGTTTGGCAGCCCTTGGTATGCCCTAGGCCCTCGAAAGCAAGAGATTTTCACGGGGGGCTTTTGGAACCGGATTATGAACGAAGGACACTACGGCCACTGTTTCCTACCATCCAGCCACAGCTCTTCGGTCTTTCATAGGGCGGTGAGGTATAACGAATGGGCACACAGGGTTTATGTTCTTGAAGAGATGTGTACGGCGTTGAGGGAAGGGGTCATTTCAACGCTATGCCTAACTCGGTGTTCTGAGACGGAAGAGGAGTCCCAGCCTGGCAGTCTGCAAGAAAGGACGTCTTCACTGAGGAGAGAATGTGCTGTTCCTTCCCCACAAGATGCGGGGCGTTGGAGACTTTCTTGCTCTTCCCTGAACGCACTTTACAGCCTGTAGCTGAACGGTGGGCTAAGCGCAGAGAGACCTGCACCAGTAACCTTCGAAACTGTCATTGGGAATTGGCTGGGCCTTTGTGCTCCAAGGCTGAGTAGAAAAGCTAACCTCTTCCAAACCAGAGAGAGGCAGGTCTCCTTCTCGGCGGTCCTACATGATATGCTGTCTCACGAGCTCAAAGCAAAGAAATCCTGGGCAACTGTTGCTTCTGGACAAGGCCCGTAACCTTGGGCAACGGGGTATTCCTAGAAGGAGAAGGAGGCCGTTGTTTCCTCCCATCACGCGACAACTCCTTTGTGTTTCTTGGGAGGTAAGATGTAATGAATGGGGACCCATGGAGTATAGTCTTTAAGAGATGTGTCCGGCCTTGAGGGAAGGGGTCATTTCAGGGCTATGCCGAACTCGGCATTCTGAAAAGGAATAGGAGCTCGGGCCAGGCAGGCTGCAAGAAAAGATTTCTTTACGAAGAGGAAATGTGCCGTTCCTAAACAACATGGTGCGGGAGGCTGCAGAGTGGAGGCTACTTCACTGAATGCACCTAGGAGACGGGAGCTGAGCAGGGGGCTGATGGCAGAGAGACCTTCAGTACTACAGTTCTAAAGTATCATTGGGAGCTGACTGGATCTCTGAGTTCAAAGGCTCAAAGGCAGAAAAGCGAACCTCTGAAAACCCGGAGAAAGGCTGGTCTCCTTCTCTGCGGTTCTGCATGATATGCTGTCTCACGAGCCCCTGGGAAAGAACTCCTTGGCCACTGCCGCTTCTGGGCAAGGACATCCAGCTAAGCGGCTGAGGAAGGTTGTGCAGAAAGTCCCCGAAATGTAACACTAGGTTTCCATTAGGAAACATGCTGTGTCACTCTCCAGAAGGGCCACACTGACCCCTGAAGGGTCTAGAAGCTTTGGCAAGCCGCGTACAGCTCAGAGTCTCCCAGCGTCCCCAGGTTTCCTTTCATGTATCCTAGCACACAGCAGAAACGTTCCTCGGGACGTGAAGCTGTGCTGGCTCTGGGAAAGTTAGTTTTCGGAGGGGGGACAGAGGCAATTCAATCTAACCCTGTCAAGGCAGCATCTGCGTTTTCTTCTCTCATGTCGCACTGCACGGGGTTCCATGAACCTGAAATGCTCTCAATGTGTCGCTAACATAACATGGCAATCAACCTCAGTGGTTTCAGCGGCATTCGAGGGTCCAACTCCTCAAGAGGCCTCGCCCCTCACGAGCCCCCTAGAAGAAACGTTGCATCTTCTGTCTCTCCATCAGGAGGAGTTCTATGCACCGTGTTGGTGCCTGGAGCGTAGGAAAGATACACTCGATGTGCGGATGTAGGAAGTATACCAGGGCAGACGTCTGTTCAAATGCTTCTCCTCTAGGAACTATCCTGCCTGCCCAGAGAGCACTGTGCTCCAAAAGAGTGGCAGTGAAGGCCGTTCACACCACAGCAATGGCCTCGTTTCCCTCAGACAACTTGGAAGCGTTTGCTACACTCCAGTACAACTCGCTGCTCGGCAGGACGTTCGGGCAGGCTGTGGATATTTTCCACTCAAGCTGAACAGGCCCTGAGAGGCAGGCGAGACTTGAAAACATTCCTTGCCTACCTCTCCTTGAAGGCAGCGGTTAGCACTGTGTTCCAGGGCCCAAAATCTGAGCTGGGGAGGCCTTCGGTCTCCACGAAGAGGCATGCTTTGGGTTCAGTGTATGTACGAGTTTCTCAGGAGCAAGTTCTGCTTCTCTTATTTCGCCTCCTTTAGCTGTGTTTGGCAGCCCTTGGTATGCCCTAGGCCCTCGAAAGCAAGAGATTTTCACGGGGGGCTTTTGGAACCGGATTATGAACGAAGGACACTACGGCCACTGTTTCCTACCATCCAGCCACAGCTCTTCGGTGTTTCATAGGGCGGTGAGGTATAACGAATGGGCACACAGGGTTTATGTTCTTGAAGAGATGTGTACGGCGTTGAGGGAAGGGGTCATTTCAACGCTATGCCTAACTCGGTGTTCTGAGACGGAAGAGGAGTCCCAGCCTGGCAGTCTGCAAGAAAGGACGTCTTCACTGAGGAGAGAATGTGCTGTTCCTTCCCCACAAGATGCGGGGCGTTGGAGACTTTCTTGCTCTTCCCTGAACGCACTTTACAGCCTGTAGCTGAACGGTGGGCTAAGCGCAGAGAGACCTGCACCAGTAACCTTCGAAACTGTCATTGGGAATTGGCTGGGCCTTTGTGCTCCAAGGCTGAGTAGAAAAGCTAACCTCTTCCAAACCAGAGAGAGGCAGGTCTCCTTCTCGGCGGTCCTACATGATATGCTGTCTCACGAGCTCAAAGCAAAGAAATCCTGGGCAACTGTTGCTTCTGGACAAGGCCCGTAACCTTGGGCAACGGGGTATTCCTAGAAGGAGAAGGAGGCCGTTGTTTCCTCCCATCACGCGACAACTCCTTTGTGTTTCTTGGGAGGTAAGATGTAATGAATGGGGACCCATGGAGTATAGTCTTTAAGAGATGTGTCCGGCCTTGAGGGAAGGGGTCATTTCAGGGCTATGCCGAACTCTGCGTTCTGAAAAGGAATAGGAGCTCGGGCCAGGCAGGCTGCAAGAAAAGATTTCTTTACGAAGAGGAAATGTGCCGTTCCTAAACAACATGGTGCGGGAGGCTGCAGAGTGGAGGCTACTTCACTGAATGCACCTAGGAGACGGGAGCTGAGCAGGGGGCTGATGGCAGAGAGACCTTCAGTACTACAGTTCTAAAGTATCATTGGGAGCTGACTGGATCTCTGAGTTCAAAGGCTCAAAGGCAGAAAAGCGAACCTCTGAAAACCCGGAGAAAGGCTGGTCTCCTTCTCTGCGGTTCTGCATGATATGCTGTCTCACGAGCCCCTGGGAAAGAACTCCTTGGCCACTGCCGCTTCTGGGCAAGGACATCCAGCTAAGCGGCTGAGGAAGGTTGTGCAGAAAGTCCCCGAAATGTAACACTAGGTTTCCATTAGGAAACATGCTGTGTCACTCTCCAGAAGGGCCACACTGACCCCTGAAGGGTCTAGAAGCTTTGGCAAGCCGCGTACAGCTCAGAGTCTCCCAGCGTCCCCAGGTTTCCTTTCATGTATCCTAGCACACAGCAGAAAC
This sequence comes from Balaenoptera ricei, assembly GCF_028023285.1. Taxonomy (NCBI): domain Eukaryota; kingdom Metazoa; phylum Chordata; class Mammalia; order Artiodactyla; family Balaenopteridae; genus Balaenoptera; species Balaenoptera ricei. Next base: position 26,310,258 of record NC_082646.1, on the reverse strand, counting down.
GTTCCTCGGGACGTGAAGCTGTGCTGGCTCTGGGAAAGTTAGTTTTCGGACGGGGGAGAGAGGCAATTCAATCTAACCCTGTCAAGGCAGCATCTGCGTTTTCTTCTCTCATGGCGCACTGCACGGGGTTCCATGAACCTGAAATGCTCTCAATGTGTCGCTAACATAACATGGCAATCAACCTCAGTGGTTTCAGCGGCATTCGAGGGTCCAACTCCTCAAGAGGCCTCGCCCCTCACGAGCCCCTTAGAAGAAACGTTGCATCTTCTGTCTCTCCATCAGGAGGAGTTCTATGCACCGTGTTGGTGCCTGGAGCGTAGGAAAGATACACTCGATGTGCGGATGTAGGAAGTATACCAGGGCAGACGTCTGTTCAAATGCTTCTCCTCTAGGAACTATCCTGCCTGCCCAGAGAGCACTGTGCTCCAAAAGAGTGGCAGTGAAGGCCGTTCACACCACAGCAATGGCCTCGTTTCCCTCAGACAACTTGGAAGCGTTTGCTACACTCCAGTACAACTCGCTGCTCGGCAGGACGTTCGGGCAGGCTGTGGATATTTTCCACTCAAGCTGAACAGGCCCTGAGAGGCAGGCGAGACTTGAAAACATTCCTTGCCTACCTCTCCTTGAAGGCAGCGGTTAGCACTGTGTTCCAGGGCCCAAAATCTGAGCTGGGGAGGCCTTCGGTCTCCACGAAGAGGCATGCTTTGGGTTCAGTGTATGTACGAGTTTCTCAAGAGCAAGTTCTGCTTCTCTTATTTCGCCTCCTTTAGCTGTGTTTGGCAGCCTTTGATATGCCCTAGGCCCTCGAAAGCAAGAGATTTTCACGGGGGGCTTTTGGAACCGGATTATGAACGAAGGACACTACGGCCACTGTTTCCTACCATCCAGCCACAGCTCTTCAGTGTTTCATAGGGCGGTGAGGTATAACGAATGGGCACACAGGGTTTATGTTCTTGAAGAGATGTGTACGGCGTTGAGGGAAGGGGTCATTTCAACGCTATGCCTAACTCGGTGTTCTGAGACGGAAGAGGAGTCCCAGCCTGGCAGTCTGCAAGAAAGGACGTCTTCACTGAGGAGAGAATGTGCTGTTCCTTCCCCACAAGATGCGGGGCGTTGGAGACTTTCTTGCTCTTCCCTGAACGCACTTTACAGCCTGTAGCTGAACGGTGGGCTAAGCGCAGAGAGACCTGCACCAGTAACCTTCGAAACTGTCATTGGGAATTGGCTGGGCCTTTGTGCTCCAAGGCTGAGTAGAAAAGCTAACCTCTTCCAAACCAGAGAGAGGCAGGTCTCCTTCTCGGCGGTCCTACATGATATGCTGTCTCACGAGCTCAAAGCAAAGAAATCCTGGGCAACTGTTGCTTCTGGACAAGGCCCGTAACCTTGGGCAACGGGGTATTCCTAGAAGGAGAAGGAGGCCGTTGTTTCCTCCCATCACGCGACAACTCCTTTGTGTTTCTTGGGAGGTAAGATGTAATGAATGGGGACCCATGGAGTATAGTCTTTAAGAGATGTGTCCGGCCTTGAGGGAAGGGGTCATTTCAGGGCTATGCCGAACTCGGCGTTCTGAAAAGGAATAGGAGCTCGGGCCAGGCAGGCTGCAAGAAAAGATTTCTTTACGAAGAGGAAATGTGCCGTTCCTAAACAACATGGTGCGGGAGGCTGCAGAGTGGAGGCTACTTCACTGAATGCACCTAGGAGACGGGAGCTGAGCAGGGGGCTGATGGCAGAGAGACCTTCAGTACTACAGTTCTAAAGTATCATTGGGAGCTGACTGGATCTCTGAGTTCAAAGGCTCAAAGGCAGAAAAGCGAACCTCTGAAAACCCGGAGAAAGGCTGGTCTCCTTCTCTGCAGTTCTGCATGATATGCTGTCTCACGAGCCCCTGGGAAAGAACTCCTTGGCCACTGCCGCTTCTGGGCAAGGACATCCAGCTAAGCGGCTGAGGAAGGTTGTGCAGAAAGTCCCCGAAATGTAACACTAGGTTTCCATTAGGAAACATGCTGTGTCACTCTCCAGAAGGGCCACACTGACCCCTGAAGGGTCTAGAAGCTTTGGCAAGCCGCGTACAGCTCAGAGTCTCCCAGCGTCCCCAGGTTTCCTTTCATGTATCCTAGCACACAGCAGAAACGTTCCTCGGGACGTGAAGCTGTGCTGGCTCTGGGAAAGTTAGTTTTCGGAGGGGGGACAGAGGCAATTCAATCTAACCCTGTCAAGGCAGCATCTGCGTTTTCTTCTCTCATGGCGCACTGCACGGGGTTCCATGAACCTGAAATGCTCTCAATGTGTCGCTAACATAACATGGCAATCAACCTCAGTGGTTTCAGCGGCATTCGAGGGTCCAACTCCTCAAGAGGCCTCGCCCCTCACGAGCCCCCTAGAAGAAATGTTGCGTCTTGTTTCTCGCCATCGAGAGCAGTTCTGTGCACCGTGTTGGTGCCTGGAGTGTAGGAAAGATACACTCGATGTGCGGATGTAGGAAGTATACCAGGGCAGACGTCTGTTCAAATGCTTCTCCTCTAGGAACTATCCTGCCTGCCCAGAGAGCACTGTGCTCCAAAAGAGTGGCAGTGAAGGCCGTTCACACCACAGCAATGGCCTCGTTTCCCTCAGACAACTTGGAAGCGTTTGCTACACTCCAGTACAACTCGCTGCTCGGCAGGACGTTCGGGCAGGCTGTGGATATTTTCCACTCAAGCTGAACAGGCCCTGAGAGGCAGGCGAGACTTGAAAACATTCCTTGCCTACCTCTCCTTGAAGGCAGCGGTTAGCACTGTGTTCCAGGGCCCAAAATCTGAGCTGGGGAGGCCTTCGGTCTCCACGAAGAGGCATGCTTTGGGTTCAGTGTATGTACGAGTTTCTCAGGAGCAAGTTCTGCTTCTCTTATTTCGCCTCCTTTAGCTGTGTTTGGCAGCCCTTGGTATGCCCTAGGCCCTCGAAAGCAAGAGATTTTCACGGGGGGCTTTTGGAACCGGATTATGAACGAAGGACACTACGGCCACTGTTTCCTACCATCCAGCCACAGCTCTTCGGTCTTTCATAGGGCGGTGAGGTATAACGAATGGGCACACAGGGTTTATGTTCTTGAAGAGATGTGTACGGCGTTGAGGGAAGGGGTCATTTCAACGCTATGCCTAACTCGGTGTTCTGAGACGGAAGAGGAGTCCCAGCCTGGCAGTCTGCAAGAAAGGACGTCTTCACTGAGGAGAGAATGTGCTGTTCCTTCCCCACAAGATGCGGGGCGTTGGAGACTTTCTTGCTCTTCCCTGAACGCACTTTACAGCCTGTAGCTGAACGGTGGGCTAAGCGCAGAGAGACCTGCACCAGTAACCTTCGAAACTGTCATTGGGAATTGGCTGGGCCTTTGTGCTCCAAGGCTGAGTAGAAAAGCTAACCTCTTCCAAACCAGAGAGAGGCAGGTCTCCTTCTCGGCGGTCCTACATGATATGCTGTCTCACGAGCTCAAAGCAAAGAAATCCTGGGCAACTGTTGCTTCTGGACAAGGCCCGTAACCTTGGGCAACGGGGTATTCCTAGAAGGAGAAGGAGGCCGTTGTTTCCTCCCATCACGCGACAACTCCTTTGTGTTTCTTGGGAGGTAAGATGTAATGAATGGGGACCCATGGAGTATAGTCTTTAAGAGATGTGTCCGGCCTTGAGGGAAGGGGTCATTTCAGGGCTATGCCGAACTCGGCGTTCTGAAAAGGAATAGGAGGTCGGGCCAGGCAGGCTGCAAGAAAAGATTTCTTTACGAAGAGGAAATGTGCCGTTCCTAAACAACATGGTGCGGGAGGCTGCAGAGTGGAGGCTACTTCACTGAATGCACCTAGGAGACGGGAGCTGAGCAGGGGGCTGATGGCAGAGAGACCTTCAGTACTACAGTTCTAAAGTATCATTGGGAGCTGACTGGATCTCTGAGTTCAAAGGCTCAAAGGCAGAAAAGCGAACCTCTGAAAACCCGGAGAAAGGCTGGTCTCCTTCTCTGCGGTTCTGCATGATATGCTGTCTCACGAGCCCCTGGGAAAGAACTCCTTGGCCACTGCCGCTTCTGGGCAAGGACATCCAGCTAAGCGGCTGAGGAAGGTTGTGCAGAAAGTCCCCGAAATGTAACACTAGGTTTCCATTAGGAAACATGCTGTGTCACTCTCCAGAAGGGCCACACTGACCCCTGAAGGGTCTAGAAGCTTTGGCAAGCCGCGTACAGCTCAGAGTCTCCCAGCGTCCCCAGGTTTCCTTTCATGTATCCTAGCACACAGCAGAAACGTTCCTCGGGACGTGAAGCTGTGCTGGCTCTGGGAAAGTTAGTTTTCGGAGGGGGGACAGAGGCAATTCAATCTAACCCTGTCAAGGCAGCATCTGCGTTTTCTTCTCTCATGGCGCACTGCACGGGGTTCCATGAACCTGAAATGCTCTCAATGTGTCGCTAACATAACATGGCAATCAACCTCAGTGGTTTCAGCGGCATTCGAGGGTCCAACTCCTCAAGAGGCCTCGCCCCTCACGAGCCCCCTAGAAGAAATGTTGCGTCTTGTTTCTCGCCATCGAGAGCAGTTCTGTGCACCGTGTTGGTGCCTGGAGTGTAGGAAAGATACACTCGATGTGCGGATGTAGGAAGTATACCAGGGCAGACGTCTGTTCAAATGCTTCTCCTCTAGGAACTATCCTGCCTGCCCAGAGAGCACTGTGCTCCAAAAGAGTGGCAGTGAAGGCCGTTCACACCACAGCAATGGCCTCGTTTCCCTCAGACAACTTGGAAGCGTTTGCTACACTCCAGTACAACTCGCTGCTCGGCAGGACGTTCGGGCAGGCTGTGGATATTTTCCACTCAAGCTGAACAGGCCCTGAGAGGCAGGCGAGACTTGAAAACATTCCTTGCCTACCTCTCCTTGAAGGCAGCGGTTAGCACTGTGTTCCAGGGCCCAAAATCTGAGCTGGGGAGGCCTTCGGTCTCCACGAAGAGGCATGCTTTGGGTTCAGTGTATGTACGAGTTTCTCAGGAGCAAGTTCTGCTTCTCTTATTTCGCCTCCTTTAGCTGTGTTTGGCAGCCCTTGGTATGCCCTAGGCCCTCGAAAGCAAGAGATTTTCACGGGGGGCTTTTGGAACCGGATTATGAACGAAGGACACTACGGCCACTGTTTCCTACCATCCAGCCACAGCTCTTCGGTGTTTCATAGGGCGGTGAGGTATAACGAATGGGCACACAGGGTTTATGTTCTTGAAGAGATGTGTACGGCGTTGAGGGAAGGGGTCATTTCAACGCTATGCCTAACTCGGTGTTCTGAGACGGAAGAGGAGTCCCAGCCTGGCAGTCTGCAAGAAAGGACGTCTTCACTGAGGAGAGAATGTGCTGTTCCTTCCCCACAAGATGCGGGGCGTTGGAGACTTTCTTGCTCTTCCCTGAACGCACTTTACAGCCTGTAGCTGAACGGTGGGCTAAGCGCAGAGAGACCTGCACCAGTAACCTTCGAAACTGTCATTGGGAATTGGCTGGGCCTTTGTGCTCCAAGGCTGAGTAGAAAAGCTAACCTCTTCCAAACCAGAGAGAGGCAGGTCTCCTTCTCGGCGGTCCTACATGATATGCTGTCTCACGAGCTCAAAGCAAAGAAATCCTGGGCAACTGTTGCTTCTGGACAAGGCCCGTAACCTTGGGCAACGGGGTATTCCTAGAAGGAGAAGGAGGCCGTTGTTTCCTCCCATCACGCGACAACTCCTTTGTGTTTCTTGGGAGGTAAGATGTAATGAATGGGGACCCATGGAGTATAGTCTTTAAGAGATGTGTCCGGCCTTGAGGGAAGGGGTCATTTCAGGGCTATGCCGAACTCGGCGTTCTGAAAAGGAATAGGAGCTCGGGCCAGGCAGGCTGCAAGAAAAGATTTCTTTACGAAGAGGAAATGTGCCGTTCCTAAACAACATGGTGCGGGAGGCTGCAGAGTGGAGGCTACTTCACTGAATGCACCTAGGAGACGGGAGCTGAGCAGGGGGCTGATGGCAGAGAGACCTTCAGTACTACAGTTCTAAAGTATCATTGGGAGCTGACTGGATCTCTGAGTTCAAAGGCTCAAAGGCAGAAAAGCGAACCTCTGAAAACCCGGAGAAAGGCTGGTCTCCTTCTCTGCGGTTCTGCATGATATGCTGTCTCACGAGCCCCTGGGAAAGAACTCCTTGGCCACTGCCGCTTCTGGGCAAGGACATCCAGCTAAGCGGCTGAGGAAGGTTGTGCAGAAAGTCCCCGAAATGTAACACTAGGTTTCCATTAGGAAACATGCTGTGTCACTCTCCAGAAGGGCCACACTGACCCCTGAAGGGTCTAGAAGCTTTGGCAAGCCGCGTACAGCTCAGAGTCTCCCAGCGTCCCCAGGTTTCCTTTCATGTATCCTAGCACACAGCAGAAACGTTCCTCGGGACGTGAAGCTGTGCTGGCTCTGGGAAAGTTAGTTTTCGGAGGGGGGACAGAGGCAATTCAATCTAACCCTGTCAAGGCAGCATCTGCGTTTTCTTCTCTCATGGCGCACTGCACGGGGTTCCATGAACCTGAAATGCTCTCAATGTGTCGCTAACATAACATGGCAATCAACCTCAGTGGTTTCAGCGGCATTCGAGGGTCCAACTCCTCAAGAGGCCTCGCCCCTCACGAGCCCCCTAGAAGAAACGTTGCATCTTCTGTCTCTCCATCAGGAGGAGTTCTATGCACCGTGTTGGTGCCTGGAGCGTAGGAAAGATACACTCGATGTGCGGATGTAGGAAGTATACCAGGGCAGACGTTTGTTCAAATGCTTCTCCTCTAGGAACTATCCTGCCTGCCCAGAGAGCACTGTGCTCCAAAAGAGTGGCAGTGAAGGCCGTTCACACCACAGCAATGGCCTCGTTTCCCTCAGACAACTTGGAAGCGTTTGCTACACTCCAGTACAACTCGCTGCTCGGCAGGACGTTCGGGCAGGCTGTGGATATTTTCCACTCAAGCTGAACAGGCCCTGAGAGGCAGGCGAGACTTGAAAACATTCCTTGCCTACCTCTCCTTGAAGGCAGCGGTTAGCACTGTGTTCCAGGGCCCAAAATCTGAGCTGGGGAGGCCTTCGGTCTCCACGAAGAGGCATGCTTTGGGTTCAGTGTATGTACGAGTTTCTCAGGAGCAAGTTCTGCTTCTCTTATTTCGCCTCCTTTAGCTGTGTTTGGCAGCCCTTGGTATGCCCTAGGCCCTCGAAAGCAAGAGATTTTCACGGGGGGCTTTTGGAACCGGATTATGAACGAAGGACACTACGGCCACTGTTTCCTACCATCCAGCCACAGCTCTTCGGTGTTTCATAGGGCGGTGAGGTATAACGAATGGGCACACAGGGTTTATGTTCTTGAAGAGATGTGTACGGCGTTGAGGGAAGGGGTCATTTCAACGCTATGCCTAACTCGGTGTTCTGAGACGGAAGAGGAGTCCCAGCCTGGCAGTCTGCAAGAAAGGACGTCTTCACTGAGGAGAGAATGTGCTGTTCCTTCCCCACAAGATGCGGGGCGTTGGAGACTTTCTTGCTCTTCCCTGAACGCACTTTACAGCCTGTAGCTGAACGGTGGGCTAAGCGCAGAGAGACCTGCACCAGTAACCTTCGAAACTGTCATTGGGAATTGGCTGGGCCTTTGTGCTCCAAGGCTGAGTAGAAAAGCTAACCTCTTCCAAACCAGAGAGAGGCAGGTCTCCTTCTCGGCGGTCCTACATGATATGCTGTCTCACGAGCTCAAAGCAAAGAAATCCTGGGCAACTGTTGCTTCTGGACAAGGCCCGTAACCTTGGGCAACGGGGTATTCCTAGAAGGAGAAGGAGGCCGTTGTTTCCTCCCATCACGCGACAACTCCTTTGTGTTTCTTGGGAGGTAAGATGTAATGAATGGGGACCCATGGAGTATAGTCTTTAAGAGATGTGTCCGGCCTTGAGGGAAGGGGTCATTTCAGGGCTATGCCGAACTCGGCGTTCTGAAAAGGAATAGGAGCTCGGGCCAGGCAGGCTGCAAGAAAAGATTTCTTTACGAAGAGGAAATGTGCCGTTCCTAAACAACATGGTGCGGGAGGCTGCAGAGTGGAGGCTACTTCACTGAATGCACCTAGGAGACGGGAGCTGAGCAGGGGGCTGATGGCAGAGAGACCTTCAGTACTACAGTTCTAAAGTATCATTGGGAGCTGACTGGATCTCTGAGTTCAAAGGCTCAAAGGCAGAAAAGCGAACCTCTGAAAACCCGGAGAAAGGCTGGTCTCCTTCTCTGCGGTTCTGCATGATATGCTGTCTCACGAGCCCCTGGGAAAGAACTCCTTGGCCACTGCCGCTTCTGGGCAAGGACATCCAGCTAAGCGGCTGAGGAAGGTTGTGCAGAAAGTCCCCGAAATGTAACACTAGGTTTCCATTAGGAAACATGCTGTGTCACTCTCCAGAAGGGCCACACTGACCCCTGAAGGGTCTAGAAGCTTTGGCAAGCCGCGTACAGCTCAGAGTCTCCCAGCGTCCCCAGGTTTCCTTTCATGTATCCTAGCACACAGCAGAAACGTTCCTCGGGACGTGAAGCTGTGCTGGCTCTGGGAAAGTTAGTTTTCGGAGGGGGGACAGAGGCAATTCAATCTAACCCTGTCAAGGCAGCATCTGCGTTTTCTTCTCTCATGGCGCACTGCACGGGGTTCCATGAACCTGAAATGCTCTCAATGTGTCGCTAACATAACATGGCAATCAACCTCAGTGGTTTCAGCGGCATTCGAGGGTCCAACTCCTCAAGAGGCCTCGCCCCTCACGAGCCCCTTAGAAGAAACGTTGCATCTTCTGTCTCTCCATCAGGAGGAGTTCTATGCACCGTGTTGGTGCCTGGAGCATAGGAAAGATACACTCGATGTGCGGATGTAGGAAGTATACCAGGGCAGACGTCTGTTCAAATGCTTCTCCTCTAGGAACTATCCTGCCTGCCCAGAGAGCACTGTGCTCCAAAAGAGTGGCAGTGAAGGCCGTTCACACCACAGCAATGGCCTCGTTTCCCTCAGACAACTTGGAAGCGTTTGCTACACTCCAGTACAACTCGCTGCTCGGCAGGACGTTCGGGCAGGCTGTGGATATTTTCCACTCAAGCTGAACAGGCCCTGAGAGGCAGGCGAGACTTGAAAACATTCCTTGCCTACCTCTCCTTGAAGGCAGCGGTTAGCACTGTGTTCCAGGGCCCAAAATCTGAGCTGGGGAGGCCTTCGGTCTCCACGACGAGGCATGCTTTGGGTTCAGTGTATGTACGAGTTTCTCAGGAGCAAGTTCTGCTTCTCTTATTTCGCCTCCTTTAGCTGTGTTTGGCAGCCCTTGGTATGCCCTAGGCCCTCGAAAGCAAGAGATTTTCACGGGGGGCTTTTGGAACCGGATTATGAACGAAGGACACTACGGCCACTGTTTCCTACCATCCAGCCACAGCTCTTCGGTGTTTCATAGGGCGGTGAGGTATAACGAATGGGCACACAGGGTTTATGTTCTTGAAGAGATGTGTACGGCGTTGAGGGAAGGGGTCATTTCAACGCTATGCCTAACTCGGTGTTCTGAGACGGAAGAGGAGTCCCAGCCTGGCAGTCTGCAAGAAAGGACGTCTTCACTGAGGAGAGAATGTGCTGTTCCTTCCCCACAAGATGCGGGGCGTTGGAGACTTTCTTGCTCTTCCCTGAACGCACTTTACAGCCTGTAGCTGAACGGTGGGCTAAGCGCAGAGAGACCTGCACCAGTAACCTTCGAAACTGTCATTGGGAATTGGCTGGGCCTTTGTGCTCCAAGGCTGAGTAGAAAAGCTAACCTCTTCCAAACCAGAGAGAGGCAGGTCTCCTTCTCGGCGGTCCTACATGATATGCTGTCTCACGAGCTCAAAGCAAAGAAATCCTGGGCAACTGTTGCTTCTGGACAAGGCCCGTAACCTTGGGCAACGGGGTATTCCTAGAAGGAGAAGGAGGCCGTTGTTTCCTCCCATCACGCGACAACTCCTTTGTGTTTCTTGGGAGGTAAGATGTAATGAATGGGGACCCATGGAGTATAGTCTTTAAGAGATGTGTCCGGCCTTGAGGGAAGGGGTCATTTCAGGGCTATGCCGAACTCGGCGTTCTGAAAAGGAATAGGAGCTCGGGCCAGGCAGGCTGCAAGAAAAGATTTCTTTACGAAGAGGAAATGTGCCGTTCCTAAACAACATGGTGCGGGAGGCTGCAGAGTGGAGGCTACTTCACTGAATGCACCTAGGAGACGGGAGCTGAGCAGGGGGCTGATGGCAGAGAGACCTTCAGTACTACAGTTCTAAAGTATCATTGGGAGCTGACTGGATCTCTGAGTTCAAAGGCTCAAAGGCAGAAAAGCGAACCTCTGAAAACCCGGAGAAAGGCTGGTCTCCTTCTCTGCGGTTCTGCATGATATGCTGTCTCACGAGCCCCTGGGAAAGAACTCCTTGGCCACTGCCGCTTCTGGGCAAGGACATCCAGCTAAGCGGCTGAGGAAGGTTGTGCAGAAAGTCCCCGAAATGTAACACTAGGTTTCCATTAGGAAACATGCTGTGTCACTCTCCAGAAGGGCCACACTGACCCCTGAAGCGTCTAGAAGCTTTGGCAAGCCGCGTACAGCTCAGAGTCTCCCAGCGTCCCCAGGTTTCCTTTCATGTATCCTAGCACACAGCAGAAACGTTCCTCGGGACGTGAAGCTGTGCTGGCTCTGGGAAAGTTAGTTTTCGGAGGGGGGACAGAGGCAATTCAATCTAACCCTGTCAAGGCAGCATCTGCGTTTTCTTCTCTCATGGCGCACTGCACGGGGTTCCATGAACCTGAAATGCTCTCAATGTGTCGCTAACATAACATGGCAATCAACCTCAGTGGTTTCAGCGGCATTCGAGGGTCCAACTCCTCAAGAGGCCTCGCCCCTCACGAGTCCCTTAGAAGAAACGTTGCATCTTCTGTCTCTCCATCAGGAGGAGTTCTATGCACCGTGTTGGTGCCTGGAGCGTAGGAAAGATACACTCGATGTGCGGATGTAGGAAGTATACCAGGGCAGACGTCTGTTCAAATGCTTCTCCTCTAGGAACTATCCTGCCTGCCCAGAGAGCACTGTGCTCCAAAAGAGTGGCAGTGAAGGCCGTTCACACCACAGCAATGGCCTCGTTTCCCTCAGACAACTTGGAAGCGTTTGCTACACTCCAGTACAACTCGCTGCTCGGCAGGACGTTCGGGCAGGCTGTGGATATTTTCCACTCAAGCTGAACAGGCCCTGAGAGGCAGGCGAGACTTGAAAACATTCCTTGCCTACCTCTCCTTGAAGGCAGCGGTTAGCACTGTGTTCCAGGGCCCAAAATCTGAGCTGGGGAGGCCTTCGGTCTCCACGAAGAGGCATGCTTTGGGTTCAGTGTATGTACGAGTTTCTCAGGAGCAAGTTCTGCTTCTCTTATTTCGCCTCCTTTAGCTGTGTTTGGCAGCCTTTGATATGCCCTAGGCCCTCGAAAGCAAGAGATTTTCACGGGGGGCTTTTGGAACCGGATTATGAACGAAGGACACTACGGCCACTGTTTCCTACCATCCAGCCACAGCTCTTCAGTGTTTCATAGGGCGGTGAGGTATAACGAATGGGCACACAGGGTTTATGTTCTTGAAGAGATGTGTACGGCGTTGAGGGAAGGGGTCATTTCAACGCTATGCCTAACTCGGTGTTCTGAGACGGAAGAGGAGTCCCAGCCTGGCAGTCTGCAAGAAAGGACGTCTTCACTGAGGAGAGAATGTGCTGTTCCTTCCCCACAAGATGCGGGGCGTTGGAGACTTTCTTGCTCTTCCCTGAACGCACTTTACAGCCTGTAGCTGAACGGTGGGCTAAGCGCAGAGAGACCTGCACCAGTAACCTTCGAAACTGTCATTGGGAATTGGCTGGGCCTTTGTGCTCCAAGGCTGAGTAGAAAAGCTAACCTCTTCCAAACCAGAGAGAGGCAGGTCTCCTTCTCGGCGGTCCTACATGATATGCTGTCTCACGAGCTCAAAGCAAAGAAATCCTGGGCAACTGTTGCTTCTGGACAAGGCCCGTAACCTTGGGCAACGGGGTATTCCTAGAAGGAGAAGGAGGCCGTTGTTTCCTCCCATCACGCGACAACTCCTTTGTGTTTCTTGGGAGGTAAGATGTAATGAATGGGGACCCATGGAGTATAGTCTTTAAGAGATGTGTCCGGCCTTGAGGGAAGGGGTCATTTCAGGGCTATGCCGAACTCGGCGTTCTGAAAAGGAATAGGAGCTCGGGCCAGGCAGGCTGCAAGAAAAGATTTCTTTACGAAGAGGAAATGTGCCGTTCCTAAACAACATGGTGCGGGAGGCTGCAGAGTGGAGGCTACTTCACTGAATGCACCTAGGAGACGGGAGCTGAGCAGGGGGCTGATGGCAGAGAGACCTTCAGTACTACAGTTCTAAAGTATCATTGGGAGCTGACTGGATCTCTGAGTTCAAAGGCTCAAAGGCAGAAAAGCGAACCTCTGAAAACCCGGAGAAAGGCTGGTCTCCTTCTCTGCGGTTCTGCATGATATGCTGTCTCACGAGCCCCTGGGAAAGAACTCCTTGGCCACTGCCGCTTCTGGGCAAGGACATCCAGCTAAGCGGCTGAGGAAGGTTGTGCAGAAAGTCCCCGAAATGTAACACTAGGTTTCCATTAGGAAACATGCTGTGTCACTCTCCAGAAGGGCCACACTGACCCCTGAAGGGTCTAGAAGCTTTGGCAAGCCGCGTACAGCTCAGAGTCTCCCAGCGTCCCCAGGTTTCCTTTCATGTATCCTAGCACACAGCAGAAACGTTCCTCGGGACGTGAAGCTGTGCTGGCTCTGGGAAAGTTAGTTTTCGGAGGGGGGACAGAGGCAATTCAATCTAACCCTGTCAAGGCAGCATCTGCGTTTTCTTCTCTCATGGCGCACTGCACGGGGTTCCATGAACCTGAAATGCTCTCAATGTGTCGCTAACATAACATGGCAATCAACCTCAGTGGTTTCAGCGGCATTCGAGGGTCCAACTCCTCAAGAGGCCTCGCCCCTCACGAGTCCCTTAGAAGAAACGTTGCATCTTCTGTCTCTCCATCAGGAGGAGTTCTATGCACCGTGTTGGTGCCTGGAGCGTAGGAAAGATACACTCGATGTGCGGATGTAGGAAGTATACCAGGGCAGACGTCTGTTCAAATGCTTCTCCTCTAGGAACTATCCTGCCTGCCCAGAGAGCACTGTGCTCCAAAAGAGTGGCAGTGAAGGCCGTTCACACCACAGCAATGGCCTCGTTTCCCTCAGACAACTTGGAAGCGTTTGCTACACTCCAGTACAACTCGCTGCTCGGCAGGACGTTCGGGCAGGCTGTGGATATTTTCCACTCAAGCTGAACAGGCCCTGAGAGGCAGGCGAGACTTGAAAACATTCCTTGCCTACCTCTCCTTGAAGGCAGCGGTTAGCACTGTGTTCCAGGGCCCAAAATCTGAGCTGGGGAGGCCTTCGGTCTCCACGACGAGGCATGCTTTGGGTTCAGTGTATGTACGAGTTTCTCAGGAGCAAGTTCTGCTTCTCTTATTTCGCCTCCTTTAGCTGTGTTTGGCAGCCCTTGGTATGCCCTAGGCCCTCGAAAGCAAGAGATTTTCACGGGGGGCTTTTGGAACCGGATTATGAACGAAGGACACTACGGCCACTGTTTCCTACCATCCAGCCACAGCTCTTCGGTGTTTCATAGGGCGGTGAGGTATAACGAATGGGCACACAGGGTTTATGTTCTTGAAGAGATGTGTACGGCGTTGAGGGAAGGGGTCATTTCAACGCTATGCCTAACTCGGTGTTCTGAGACGGAAGAGGAGTCCCAGCCTGGCAGTCTGCAAGAAAGGACGTCTTCACTGAGGAGAGAATGTGCTGTTCCTTCCCCACAAGATGCGGGGCGTTGGAGACTTTCTTGCTCTTCCCTGAACGCACTTTACAGCCTGTAGCTGAACGGTGGGCTAAGCGCAGAGAGACCTGCACCAGTAACCTTCGAAACTGTCATTGGGAATTGGCTGGGCCTTTGTGCTCCAAGGCTGAGTAGAAAAGCTAACCTCTTCCAAACCAGAGAGAGGCAGGTCTCCTTCTCGGCGGTCCTACATGATATGCTGTCTCACGAGCTCAAAGCAAAGAAATCCTGGGCAACTGTTGCTTCTGGACAAGGCCCGTAACCTTGGGCAACGGGGTATTCCTAGAAGGAGAAGGAGGCCGTTGTTTCCTCCCATCACGCGACAACTCCTTTGTGTTTCTTGGGAGGTAAGATGTAATGAATGGGGACCCATGGAGTATAGTCTTTAAGAGATGTGTCCGGCCTTGAGGGAAGGGGTCATTTCAGGGCTATGCCGAACTCGGCGTTCTGAAAAGGAATAGGAGCTCGGGCCAGGCAGGCTGCAAGAAAAGATTTCTTTACGAAGAGGAAATGTGCCGTTCCTAAACAACATGGTGCGGGAGGCTGCAGAGTGGAGGCTACTTCACTGAATGCACCTAGGAGACGGGAGCTGAGCAGGGGGCTGATGGCAGAGAGACCTTCAGTACTACAGTTCTAAAGTATCATTGGGAGCTGACTGGATCTCTGAGTTCAAAGGCTCAAAGGCAGAAAAGCGAACCTCTGAAAACCCGGAGAAAGGCTGGTCTCCTTCTCTGCGGTTCTGCATGATATGCTGTCTCACGAGCCCCTGGGAAAGAACTCCTTGGCCACTGCCGCTTCTGGGCAAGGACATCCAGCTAAGCGGCTGAGGAAGGTTGTGCAGAAAGTCCCCGAAATGTAACACTAGGTTTCCATTAGGAAACATGCTGTGTCACTCTCCAGAAGGGCCACACTGACCCCTGAAGGGTCTAGAAGCTTTGGCAAGCCGCGTACAGCTCAGAGTCTCCCAGCGTCCCCAGGTTTCCTTTCATGTATCCTAGCACACAGCAGAAACGTTCCTCGGGACGTGAAGCTGTGCTGGCTCTGGGAAAGTTAGTTTTCGGAGGGGGGACAGAGGCAATTCAATCTAACCCTGTCAAGGCAGCATCTGCGTTTTCTTCTCTCATGGCGCACTGCACGGGGTTCCATGAACCTGAAATGCTCTCAATGTGTCGCTAACATAACATGGCAATCAACCTCAGTGGTTTCAGCGGCATTCGAGGGTCCAACTCCTCAAGAGGCCTCGCCCCTCACGAGTCCCTTAGAAGAAACGTTGCATCTTCTGTCTCTCCATCAGGAGGAGTTCTATGCACCGTGTTGGTGCCTGGAGCGTAGGAAAGATACACTCGATGTGCGGATGTAGGAAGTATACCAGGGCAGACGTCTGTTCAAATGCTTCTCCTCTAGGAACTATCCTGCCTGCCCAGAGAGCACTGTGCTCCAAAAGAGTGGCAGTGAAGGCCGTTCACACCACAGCAATGGCCTCGTTTCCCTCAGACAACTTGGAAGCGTTTGCTACACTCCAGTACAACTCGCTGCTCGGCAGGACGTTCGGGCAGGCTGTGGATATTTTCCACTCAAGCTGAACAGGCCCTGAGAGGCAGGCGAGACTTGAAAACATTCCTTGCCTACCTCTCCTTGAAGGCAGCGGTTAGCACTGTGTTCCAGGGCCCAAAATCTGAGCTGGGGAGGCCTTCGGTCTCCACGAAGAGGCATGCTTTGGGTTCAGTGTATGTACGAGTTTCTCAGGAGCAAGTTCTGCTTCTCTTATTTCGCCTCCTTTAGCTGTGTTTGGCAGCCTTTGATATGCCCTAGGCCCTCGAAAGCAAGAGATTTTCACGGGGGGCTTTTGGAACCGGATTATGAACGAAGGACACTACGGCCACTGTTTCCTACCATCCAGCCACAGCTCTTCAGTGTTTCATAGGGCGGTGAGGTATAACGAATGGGCACACAGGGTTTATGTTCTTGAAGAGATGTGTACGGCGTTGAGGGAAGGGGTCATTTCAACGCTATGCCTAACTCGGTGTTCTGAGACGGAAGAGGAGTCCCAGCCTGGCAGTCTGCAAGAAAGGACGTCTTCACTGAGGAGAGAATGTGCTGTTCCTTCCCCACAAGATGCGGGGCGTTGGAGACTTTCTTGCTCTTCCCTGAACGCACTTTACAGCCTGTAGCTGAACGGTGGGCTAAGCGCAGAGAGACCTGCACCAGTAACCTTCGAAACTGTCATTGGGAATTGGCTGGGCCTTTGTGCTCCAAGGCTGAGTAGAAAAGCTAACCTCTTCCAAACCAGAGAGAGGCAGGTCTCCTTCTCGGCGGTCCTACATGATATGCTGTCTCACGAGCTCAAAGCAAAGAAATCCTGGGCAACTGTTGCTTCTGGACAAGGCCCGTAACCTTGGGCAACGGGGTATTCCGAGAAGGAGAAGGAGGCCGTTGTTTCCTCCCATCACGCGACAACTCCTTTGTGTTTCTTGGGAGGTAAGATGTAATGAATGGGGACCCATGGAGTATAGTCTTTAAGAGATGTGTCCGGCCTTGAGGGAAGGGGTCATTTCAGGGCTATGCCGAACTCGGCGTTCTGAAAAGGAATAGGAGCTCGGGCCAGGCAGGCTGCAAGAAAAGATTTCTTTACGAAGAGGAAATGTGCCGTTCCTAAACAACATGGTGCGGGAGGCTGCAGAGTGGAGGCTACTTCACTGAATGCACCTAGGAGACGGGAGCTGAGCAGGGGGCTGATGGCAGAGAGACCTTCAGTACTACAGTTCTAAAGTATCATTGGGAGCTGACTGGATCTCTGAGTTCAAAGGCTCAAAGGCAGAAAAGCGAACCTCTGAAAACCCGGAGAAAGGCTGGTCTCCTTCTCTGCGGTTCTGCATGATATGCTGTCTCACGAGCCCCTGGGAAAGAACTCCTTGGCCACTGCCGCTTCTGGGCAAGGACATCCAGCTAAGCGGCTGAGGAAGGTTGTGCAGAAAGTCCCCGAAATGTAACACTAGGTTTCCATTAGGAAACATGCTGTGTCACTCTCCAGAAGGGCCACACTGACCCCTGAAGGGTCTAGAAGCTTTGGCAAGCCGCGTACAGCTCAGAGTCTCCCAGCGTCCCCAGGTTTCCTTTCATGTATCCTAGCACACAGCAGAAACGTTCCTCGGGACGTGAAGCTGTGCTGGCTCTGGGAAAGTTAGTTTTCGGAGGGGGGACAGAGGCAATTCAATCTAACCCTGTCAAGGCAGCATCTGCGTTTTCTTCTCTCATGGCGCACTGCACGGGGTTCCATGAACCTGAAATGCTCTCAATGTGTCGCTAACATAACATGGCAATCAACCTCAGTGGTTTCAGCGGCATTCGAGGGTCCAACTCCTCAAGAGGCCTCGCCCCTCACGAGCCCCTTAGAAGAAACGTTGCATCTTCTGTCTCTCCATCAGGAGGAGTTCTATGCACCGTGTTGGTGCCTGGAGCGTAGGAAAGATACACTCGATGTGCGGATGTAGGAAGTATACCAGGGCAGACGTCTGTTCAAATGCTTCTCCTCTAGGAACTATCCTGCCTGCCCAGAGAGCACTGTGCTCCAAAAGAGTGGCAGTGAAGGCCGTTCACACCACAGCAATGGCCTCGTTTCCCTCAGACAACTTGGAAGCGTTTGCTACACTCCAGTACAACTCGCTGCTCGGCAGGACGTTCGGGCAGGCTGTGGATATTTTCCACTCAAGCTGAACAGGCCCTGAGAGGCAGGCGAGACTTGAAAACATTCCTTGCCTACCTCTCCTTGAAGGCAGCGGTTAGCACTGTGTTCCAGGGCCCAAAATCTGAGCTGGGGAGGCCTTCGGTCTCCACGAAGAGGCATGCTTTGGGTTCAGTGTATGTACGAGTTTCTCAGGAGCAAGTTCTGCTTCTCTTATTTCGCCTCCTTTAGCTGTGTTTGGCAGCCTTTGATATGCCCTAGGCCCTCGAAAGCAAGAGATTTTCACGGGGGGCTTTTGGAACCGGATTATGAACGAAGGACACTACGGCCACTGTTTCCTACCATCCAGCCACAGCTCTTCAGTGTTTCATAGGGCGGTGAGGTATAACGAATGGGCACACAGGGTTTATGTTCTTGAAGAGATGTGTACGGCCTTGAGGGAAGGGGTCATTTCAACGCTATGCCTAACTCGGTGTTCTGAGACGGAAGAGGAGTCCCAGCCTGGCAGTCTGCAAGAAAGGACGTCTTCACTGAGGAGAGAATGTGCTGTTCCTTCCCCACAAGATGCGGGGCGTTGGAGACTTTCTTGCTCTTCCCTGAACGCACTTTACAGCCTGTAGCTGAACGGTGGGCTAAGCGCAGAGAGACCTGCACCAGTAACCTTCGAAACTGTCATTGGGAATTGGCTGGGCCTTTGTGCTCCAAGGCTGAGTAGAAAAGCTAACCTCTTCCAAACCAGAGAGAGGCAGGTCTCCTTCTCGGCGGTCCTACATGATATGCTGTCTCACGAGCTCAAAGCAAAGAAATCCTGGGCAACTGTTGCTTCTGGACAAGGCCCGTAACCTTGGGCAACGGGGTATTCCTAGAAGGAGAAGGAGGCCGTTGTTTCCTCCCATCACGCGACAACTCCTTTGTGTTTCTTGGGAGGTAAGATGTAATGAATGGGGACCCATGGAGTATAGTCTTTAAGAGATGTGTCCGGCCTTGAGGGAAGGGGTCATTTCAGGGCTATGCCGAACTCGGCGTTCTGAAAAGGAATAGGAGCTCGGGCCAGGCAGGCTGCAAGAAAAGATTTCTTTACGAAGAGGAAATGTGCCGTTCCTAAACAACATGGTGCGGGAGGCTGCAGAGTGGAGGCTACTTCACTGAATGCACCTAGGAGACGGGAGCTGAGCAGGGGGCTGATGGCAGAGAGACCTTCAGTACTACAGTTCTAAAGTATCATTGGGAGCTGACTGGATCTCTGAGTTCAAAGGCTCAAAGGCAGAAAAGCGAACCTCTGAAAACCCGGAGAAAGGCTGGTCTCCTTCTCTGCGGTTCTGCATGATATGCTGTCTCACGAGCCCCTGGGAAAGAACTCCTTGGCCACTGCCGCTTCTGGGCAAGGACATCCAGCTAAGCGGCTGAGGAAGGTTGTGCAGAAAGTCCCCGAAATGTAACACTAGGTTTCCATTAGGAAACATGCTGTGTCACTCTCCAGAAGGGCCACACTGACCCCTGAAGGGTCTAGAAGCTTTGGCAAGCCGCGTACAGCTCAGAGTCTCCCAGCGTCCCCAGGTTTCCTTTCATGTATCCTAGCACACAGCAGAAACGTTCCTCGGGACGTGAAGCTGTGCTGGCTCTGGGAAAGTTAGTTTTCGGAGGGGGGACAGAGGCAATTCAATCTAACCCTGTCAAGGCAGCATCTGCGTTTTCTTCTCTCATGGCGCACTGCACGGGGTTCCATGAACCTGAAATGCTCTCAATGTGTCGCTAACATAACATGGCAATCAACCTCAGTGGTTTCAGCGGCATTCGAGGGTCCAACTCCTCAAGAGGCCTCGCCCCTCACGAGCCCCTTAGAAGAAACGTTGCATCTTCTGTCTCTCCATCAGGAGGAGTTCTATGCACCGTGTTGGTGCCTGGAGCGTAGGAAAGATACACTCGATGTGCGGATGTAGGAAGTATACCAGGGCAGACGTCTGTTCAAATGCTTCTCCTCTAGGAACTATCCTGCCTGCCCAGAGAGCACTGTGCTCCAAAAGAGTGGCAGTGAAGGCCGTTCACACCACAGCAATGGCCTCGTTTCCCTCAGACAACTTGGAAGCGTTTGCTACACTCCAGTACAACTCGCTGCTCGGCAGGACGTTCGGGCAGGCTGTGGATATTTTCCACTCAAGCTGAACAGGCCCTGAGAGGCAGGCGAGACTTGAAAACATTCCTTGCCTACCTCTCCTTGAAGGCAGCGGTTAGCACTGTGTTCCAGGGCCCAAAATCTGAGCTGGGGAGGCCTTCGGTCTCCACGAAGAGGCATGCTTTGGGTTCAGTGTATGTACGAGTTTCTCAGGAGCAAGTTCTGCTTCTCTTATTTCGCCTCCTTTAGCTGTGTTTGGCAGCCTTTGATATGCCCTAGGCCCTCGAAAGCAAGAGATTTTCACGGGGGGCTTTTGGAACCGGATTATGAACGAAGGACACTACGGCCACTGTTTCCTACCATCCAGCCACAGCTCTTCAGTGTTTCATAGGGCGGTGAGGTATAACGAATGGGCACACAGGGTTTATGTTCTTGAAGAGATGTGTACGGCCTTGAGGGAAGGGGTCATTTCAACGCTATGCCTAACTCGGTGTTCTGAGACGGAAGAGGAGTCCCAGCCTGGCAGTCTGCAAGAAAGGACGTCTTCACTGAGGAGAGAATGTGCTGTTCCTTCCCCACAAGATGCGGGGCGTTGGAGACTTTCTTGCTCTTCCCTGAACGCACTTTACAGCCTGTAGCTGAACGGTGGGCTAAGCGCAGAGAGACCTGCACCAGTAACCTTCGAAACTGTCATTGGGAATTGGCTGGGCCTTTGTGCTCCAAGGCTGAGTAGAAAAGCTAACCTCTTCCAAACCAGAGAGAGGCAGGTCTCCTTCTCGGCGGTCCTACATGATATGCTGTCTCACGAGCTCAAAGCAAAGAAATCCTGGGCAACTGTTGCTTCTGGACAAGGCCCGTAACCTTGGGCAACGGGGTATTCCTAGAAGGAGAAGGAGGCCGTTGTTTCCTCCCATCACGCGACAACTCCTTTGTGTTTCTTGGGAGGTAAGATGTAATGAATGGGGACCCATGGAGTATAGTCTTTAAGAGATGTGTCCGGCCTTGAGGGAAGGGGTCATTTCAGGGCTATGCCGAACTCGGCGTTCTGAAAAGGAATAGGAGCTCGGGCCAGGCAGGCTGCAAGAAAAGATTTCTTTACGAAGAGGAAATGTGCCGTTCCTAAACAACATGGTGCGGGAGGCTGCAGAGTGGAGGCTACTTCACTGAATGCACCTAGGAGACGGGAGCTGAGCAGGGGGCTGATGGCAGAGAGACCTTCAGTACTACAGTTCTAAAGTATCATTGGGAGCTGACTGGATCTCTGAGTTCAAAGGCTCAAAGGCAGAAAAGCGAACCTCTGAAAACCCAGAGAAAGGCTGGTCTCCTTCTCTGCGGTTCTGCATGATATGCTGTCTCACGAGCCCCTGGGAAAGAACTCCTTGGCCACTGCCGCTTCTGGGCAAGGACATCCAGCTAAGCGGCTGAGGAAGGTTGTGCAGAAAGTCCCCGAAATGTAACACTAGGTTTCCATTAGGAAACATGCTGTGTCACTCTCCAGAAGGGCCACACTGACCCCTGAAGGGTCTAGAAGCTTTGGCAAGCCGCGTACAGCTCAGAGTCTCCCAGCGTCCCCAGGTTTCCTTTCATGTATCCTAGCACACAGCAGAAACGTTCCTCGGGACGTGAAGCTGTGCTGGCTCTGGGAAAGTTAGTTTTCGGAGGGGGGACAGAGGCAATTCAATCTAACCCTGTCAAGGCAGCATCTGCGTTTTCTTCTCTCATGGCGCACTGCACGGGGTTCCATGAACCTGAAATGCTCTCAATGTGTCGCTAACATAACATGGCAATCAACCTCAGTGGTTTCAGCGGCATTCGAGGGTCCAACTCCTCAAGAGGCCTCGCCCCTCACGAGTCCCTTAGAAGAAACGTTGCATCTTCTGTCTCTCCATCAGGAGGAGTTCTATGCACCGTGTTGGTGCCTGGAGCGTAGGAAAGATACACTCGATGTGCGGATGTAGGAAGTATACCAGGGCAGACGTCTGTTCAAATGCTTCTCCTCTAGGAACTATCCTGCCTGCCCAGAGAGCACTGTGCTCCAAAAGAGTGGCAGTGAAGGCCGTTCACACCACAGCAATGGCCTCGTTTCCCTCAGACAACTTGGAAGCGTTTGCTACACTCCAGTACAACTCGCTGCTCGGCAGGACGTTCGGGCAGGCTGTGGATATTTTCCACTCAAGCTGAACAGGCCCTGAGAGGCAGGCGAGACTTGAAAACATTCCTTGCCTACCTCTCCTTGAAGGCAGCGGTTAGCACTGTGTTCCAGGGCCCAAAATCTGAGCTGGGGAGGCCTTCGGTCTCCACGACGAGGCATGCTTTGGGTTCAGTGTATGTACGAGTTTCTCAGGAGCAAGTTCTGCTTCTCTTATTTCGCCTCCTTTAGCTGTGTTTGGCAGCCCTTGGTATGCCCTAGGCCCTCGAAAGCAAGAGATTTTCACGGGGGGCTTTTGGAACCGGATTATGAACGAAGGACACTACGGCCACTGTTTCCTACCATCCAGCCACAGCTCTTCGGTGTTTCATAGGGCGGTGAGGTATAACGAATGGGCACACAGGGTTTATGTTCTTGAAGAGATGTGTACGGCCTTGAGGGAAGGGGTCATTTCAACGCTATGCCTAACTCGGTGTTCTGAGACGGAAGAGGAGTCCCAGCCTGGCAGTCTGCAAGAAAGGACGTCTTCACTGAGGAGAGAATGTGCTGTTCCTTCCCCACAAGATGCGGGGCGTTGGAGACTTTCTTGCTCTTCCCTGAACGCACTTTACAGCCTGTAGCTGAACGGTGGGCTAAGCGCAGAGAGACCTGCACCAGTAACCTTCGAAACTGTCATTGGGAATTGGCTGGGCCTTTGTGCTCCAAGGCTGAGTAGAAAAGCTAACCTCTTCCAAACCAGAGAGAGGCAGGTCTCCTTCTCGGCGGTCCTACATGATATGCTGTCTCACGAGCTCAAAGCAAAGAAATCCTGGGCAACTGTTGCTTCTGGACAAGGCCCGTAACCTTGGGCAACGGGGTATTCCTAGAAGGAGAAGGAGGCCGTTGTTTCCTCCCATCACGCGACAACTCCTTTGTGTTTCTTGGGAGGTAAGATGTAATGAATGGGGACCCATGGAGTATAGTCTTTAAGAGATGTGTCCGGCCTTGAGGGAAGGGGTCATTTCAGGGCTATGCCGAACTCGGCATTCTGAAAAGGAATAGGAGCTCGGGCCAGGCAGGCTGCAAGAAAAGATTTCTTTACGAAGAGGAAATGTGCCGTTCCTAAACAACATGGTGCGGGAGGCTGCAGAGTGGAGGCTACTTCACTGAATGCACCTAGGAGACGGGAGCTGAGCAGGGGGCTGATGGCAGAGAGACCTTCAGTACTACAGTTCTAAAGTATCATTGGGAGCTGACTGGATCTCTGAGTTCAAAGGCTCAAAGGCAGAAAAGCGAACCTCTGAAAACCCGGAGAAAGGCTGGTCTCCTTCTCTGCGGTTCTGCATGATATGCTGTCTCACGAGCCCCTGGGAAAGAACTCCTTGGCCACTGCCGCTTCTGGGCAAGGACATCCAGCTAAGCGGCTGAGGAAGGTTGTGCAGAAAGTCCCCGAAATGTAACACTAGGTTTCCATTAGGAAACATGCTGTGTCACTCTCCAGAAGGGCCACACTGACCCCTGAAGGGTCTAGAAGCTTTGGCAAGCCGCGTACAGCTCAGAGTCTCCCAGCGTCCCCAGGTTTCCTTTCATGTATCCTAGCACACAGCAGAAACGTTCCTCGGGACGTGAAGCTGTGCTGGCTCTGGGAAAGTTAGTTTTCGGAGGGGGGACAGAGGCAATTCAATCTAACCCTGTCAAGGCAGCATCTGCGTTTTCTTCTCTCATGGCGCACTGCACGGGGTTCCATGAACCTGAAATGCTCTCAATGTGTCGCTAACATAACATGGCAATCAACCTCAGTGGTTTCAGCGGCATTCGAGGGTCCAACTCCTCAAGAGGCCTCGCCCCTCACGAGCCCCTTAGAAGAAACGTTGCATCTTCTGTCTCTCCATCAGGAGGAGTTCTATGCACCGTGTTGGTGCCTGGAGCGTAGGAAAGATACACTCGATGTGCGGATGTAGGAAGTATACCAGGGCAGACGTCTGTTCAAATGCTTCTCCTCTAGGAACTATCCTGCCTGCCCAGAGAGCACTGTGCTCCAAAAGAGTGGCAGTGAAGGCCGTTCACACCACAGCAATGGCCTCGTTTCCCTCAGACAACTTGGAAGCGTTTGCTACACTCCAGTACAACTCGCTGCTCGGCAGGACGTTCGGGCAGGCTGTGGATATTTTCCACTCAAGCTGAACAGGCCCTGAGAGGCAGGCGAGACTTGAAAACATTCCTTGCCTACCTCTCCTTGAAGGCAGCGGTTAGCACTGTGTTCCAGGGCCCAAAATCTGAGCTGGGGAGGCCTTCGGTCTCCACGAAGAGGCATGCTTTGGGTTCAGTGTATGTACGAGTTTCTCAGGAGCAAGTTCTGCTTCTCTTATTTCGCCTCCTTTAGCTGTGTTTGGCAGCCCTTGGTATGCCCTAGGCCCTCGAAAGCAAGAGATTTTCACGGGGGGCTTTTGGAACCGGATTATGAACGAAGGACACTACGGCCACTGTTTCCTACCATCCAGCCACAGCTCTTCGGTGTTTCATAGGGCGGTGAGGTATAACGAATGGGCACACAGGGTTTATGTTCTTGAAGAGATGTGTACGGCGTTGAGGGAAGGGGTCATTTCAACGCTATGCCTAACTCGGTGTTCTGAGACGGAAGAGGAGTCCCAGCCTGGCAGTCTGCAAGAAAGGACGTCTTCACTGAGGAGAGAATGTGCTGTTCCTTCCCCACAAGATGCGGGGCGTTGGAGACTTTCTTGCTCTTCCCTGAACGCACTTTACAGCCTGTAGCTGAACGGTGGGCTAAGCGCAGAGAGACCTGCACCAGTAACCTTCGAAACTGTCATTGGGAATTGGCTGGGCCTTTGTGCTCCAAGGCTGAGTAGAAAAGCTAACCTCTTCCAAACCAGAGAGAGGCAGGTCTCCTTCTCGGCGGTCCTACATGATATGCTGTCTCACGAGCTCAAAGCAAAGAAATCCTGGGCAACTGTTGTTTCTGGACAAGGCCCGTAACCTTGGGCAACGGGGTATTCCTAGAAGGAGAAGGAGGCCGTTGTTTCCTCCCATCACGCGACAACTCCTTTGTGTTTCTTGGGAGGTAAGATGTAATGAATGGGGACCCATGGAGTATAGTCTTTAAGAGATGTGTCCGGCCTTGAGGGAAGGGGTCATTTCAGGGCTATGCTGAACTCGGCGTTCTGAAAAGGAATAGGAGCTCGGGCCAGGCAGGCTGCAAGAAAAGATTTCTTTACGAAGAGGAAATGTGCCGTTCCTAAACAACATGGTGCGGGAGGCTGCAGAGTGGAGGCTACTTCACTGAATGCACCTAGGAGACGGGAGCTGAGCAGGGGGCTGATGGCAGAGAGACCTTCAATACTACAGTTCTAAAGTACCATTGGGAGCTGACTGGATCTCTGAGTTCAAAGGCTCAAAGGCAGAAAAGCGAACCTCTGAAAACCCAGAGAAAGGCTGGTCTCCTTCTCTGCGGTTCTGCATGATATGCTGTCTCACGAGCCCCTGGGAAAGAACTCCTTGGCCACTGCCGCTTCTGGGCAAGGACATCCAGCTAAGCGGCTGAGGAAGGTTGTGCAGAAAGTCCCCGAAATGTAACACTAGGTTTCCATTAGGAAACATGCTGTGTCACTCTCCAGAAGGGCCACACTGACCCCTGAAGGGTCTAGAAGCTTTGGCAAGCCGCGTACAGCTCAGAGTCTCCCAGCGTCCCCAGGTTTCCTTTCATGTATCCTAGCACACAGCAGAAACGTTCCTCGGGACGTGAAGCTGTGCTGGCTCTGGGAAAGTTAGTTTTCGGAGGGGGGACAGAGGCAATTCAATCTAACCCTGTCAAGGCAGCATCTGCGTTTTCTTCTCTCATGGCGCACTGCACGGGGTTCCATGAACCTGAAATGCTCTCAATGTGTCGCTAACATAACATGGCAATCAACCTCAGTGGTTTCAGCGGCATTCGAGGGTCCAACTCCTCAAGAGGCCTCGCCCCTCACGAGCCCCCTAGAAGAAATGTTGCGTCTTGTTTCTCGCCATCGAGAGCAGTTCTGTGCACCGTGTTGGTGCCTGGAGTGTAGGAAAGATACACTCGATGTGCGGATGTAGGAAGTATACCAGGGCAGACGTCTGTTCAAATGCTTCTCCTCTAGGAACTATCCTGCCTGCCCAGAGAGCACTGTGCTCCAAAAGAGTGGCAGTGAAGGCCGTTCACACCACAGCAATGGCCTCGTTTCCCTCAGACAACTTGGAAGCGTTTGCTACACTCCAGTACAACTCGCTGCTCGGCAGGACGTTCGGGCAGGCTGTGGATATTTTCCACTCAAGCTGAACAGGCCCTGAGAGGCAGGCGAGACTTGAAAACATTCCTTGCCTACCTCTCCTTGAAGGCAGCGGTTAGCACTGTGTTCCAGGGCCCAAAATCTGAGCTGGGGAGGCCTTCGGTCTCCACGACGAGGCATGCTTTGGGTTCAGTGTATGTACGAGTTTCTCAGGAGCAAGTTCTGCTTCTCTTATTTCGCCTCCTTTAGCTGTGTTTGGCAGCCCTTGGTATGCCCTAGGCCCTCGAAAGCAAGAGATTTTCACGGGGGGCTTTTGGAACCGGATTATGAACGAAGGACACTACGGCCACTGTTTCCTACCATCCAGCCACAGCTCTTCGGTGTTTCATAGGGCGGTGAGGTATAACGAATGGGCACACAGGGTTTATGTTCTTGAAGAGATGTGTACGGCGTTGAGGGAAGGGGTCATTTCAACGCTATGCCTAACTCGGTGTTCTGAGACGGAAGAGGAGTCCCAGCCTGGCAGTCTGCAAGAAAGGACGTCTTCACTGAGGAGAGAATGTGCTGTTCCTTCCCCACAAGATGCGGGGCGTTGGAGACTTTCTTGCTCTTCCCTGAACGCACTTTACAGCCTGTAGCTGAACGGTGGGCTAAGCGCAGAGAGACCTGCACCAGTAACCTTCGAAACTGTCATTGGGAATTGGCTGGGCCTTTGTGCTCCAAGGCTGAGTAGAAAAGCTAACCTCTTCCAAACCAGAGAGAGGCAGGTCTCCTTCTCGGCGGTCCTACATGATATGCTGTCTCACGAGCTCAAAGC
The DNA here is from genome assembly GCF_028023285.1 of Balaenoptera ricei. Taxonomy (NCBI): domain Eukaryota; kingdom Metazoa; phylum Chordata; class Mammalia; order Artiodactyla; family Balaenopteridae; genus Balaenoptera; species Balaenoptera ricei. The sequence continues at coordinate 26,283,348 of NC_082646.1, read as the reverse complement.
AAAGAAATCCTGGGCAACTGTTGCTTCTGGACAAGGCCCGTAACCTTGGGCAACGGGGTATTCCTAGAAGGAGAAGGAGGCCGTTGTTTCCTCCCATCACGCGACAACTCCTTTGTGTTTCTTGGGAGGTAAGATGTAATGAATGGGGACCCATGGAGTATAGTCTTTAAGAGATGTGTCCGGCCTTGAGGGAAGGGGTCATTTCAGGGCTATGCCGAACTCGGCATTCTGAAAAGGAATAGGAGCTCGGGCCAGGCAGGCTGCAAGAAAAGATTTCTTTACGAAGAGGAAATGTGCCGTTCCTAAACAACATGGTGCGGGAGGCTGCAGAGTGGAGGCTACTTCACTGAATGCACCTAGGAGACGGGAGCTGAGCAGGGGGCTGATGGCAGAGAGACCTTCAGTACTACAGTTCTAAAGTATCATTGGGAGCTGACTGGATCTCTGAGTTCAAAGGCTCAAAGGCAGAAAAGCGAACCTCTGAAAACCCGGAGAAAGGCTGGTCTCCTTCTCTGCGGTTCTGCATGATATGCTGTCTCACGAGCCCCTGGGAAAGAACTCCTTGGCCACTGCCGCTTCTGGGCAAGGACATCCAGCTAAGCGGCTGAGGAAGGTTGTGCAGAAAGTCCCCGAAATGTAACACTAGGTTTCCATTAGGAAACATGCTGTGTCACTCTCCAGAAGGGCCACACTGACCCCTGAAGGGTCTAGAAGCTTTGGCAAGCCGCGTACAGCTCAGAGTCTCCCAGCGTCCCCAGGTTTCCTTTCATGTATCCTAGCACACAGCAGAAACGTTCCTCGGGACGTGAAGCTGTGCTGGCTCTGGGAAAGTTAGTTTTCGGAGGGGGGACAGAGGCAATTCAATCTAACCCTGTCAAGGCAGCATCTGCGTTTTCTTCTCTCATGGCGCACTGCACGGGGTTCCATGAACCTGAAATGCTCTCAATGTGTCGCTAACATAACATGGCAATCAACCTCAGTGGTTTCAGCGGCATTCGAGGGTCCAACTCCTCAAGAGGCCTCGCCCCTCACGAGCCCCTTAGAAGAAACGTTGCATCTTCTGTCTCTCCATCAGGAGGAGTTCTATGCACCGTGTTGGTGCCTGGAGCGTAGGAAAGATACACTCGATGTGCGGATGTAGGAAGTATACCAGGGCAGACGTCTGTTCAAATGCTTCTCCTCTAGGAACTATCCTGCCTGCCCAGAGAGCACTGTGCTCCAAAAGAGTGGCAGTGAAGGCCGTTCACACCACAGCAATGGCCTCGTTTCCCTCAGACAACTTGGAAGCGTTTGCTACACTCCAGTACAACTCGCTGCTCGGCAGGACGTTCGGGCAGGCTGTGGATATTTTCCACTCAAGCTGAACAGGCCCTGAGAGGCAGGCGAGACTTGAAAACATTCCTTGCCTACCTCTCCTTGAAGGCAGCGGTTAGCACTGTGTTCCAGGGCCCAAAATCTGAGCTGGGGAGGCCTTCGGTCTCCACGACGAGGCATGCTTTGGGTTCAGTGTATGTACGAGTTTCTCAGGAGCAAGTTCTGCTTCTCTTATTTCGCCTCCTTTAGCTGTGTTTGGCAGCCCTTGGTATGCCCTAGGCCCTCGAAAGCAAGAGATTTTCACGGGGGGCTTTTGGAACCGGATTATGAACGAAGGACACTACGGCCACTGTTTCCTACCATCCAGCCACAGCTCTTCGGTGTTTCATAGGGCGGTGAGGTATAACGAATGGGCACACAGGGTTTATGTTCTTGAAGAGATGTGTACGGCCTTGAGGGAAGGGGTCATTTCAACGCTATGCCTAACTCGGTGTTCTGAGACGGAAGAGGAGTCCCAGCCTGGCAGTCTGCAAGAAAGGACGTCTTCACTGAGGAGAGAATGTGCTGTTCCTTCCCCACAAGATGCGGGGCGTTGGAGACTTTCTTGCTCTTCCCTGAACGCACTTTACAGCCTGTAGCTGAACGGTGGGCTAAGCGCAGAGAGACCTGCACCAGTAACCTTCGAAACTGTCATTGGGAATTGGCTGGGCCTTTGTGCTCCAAGGCTGAGTAGAAAAGCTAACCTCTTCCAAACCAGAGAGAGGCAGGTCTCCTTCTCGGCGGTCCTACATGATATGCTGTCTCACGAGCTCAAAGCAAAGAAATCCTGGGCAACTGTTGCTTCTGGACAAGGCCCGTAACCTTGGGCAACGGGGTATTCCTAGAAGGAGAAGGAGGCCGTTGTTTCCTCCCATCACGCGACAACTCCTTTGTGTTTCTTGGGAGGTAAGATGTAATGAATGGGGACCCATGGAGTATAGTCTTTAAGAGATGTGTCCGGCCTTGAGGGAAGGGGTCATTTCAGGGCTATGCCGAACTCGGCATTCTGAAAAGGAATAGGAGCTCGGGCCAGGCAGGCTGCAAGAAAAGATTTCTTTACGAAGAGGAAATGTGCCGTTCCTAAACAACATGGTGCGGGAGGCTGCAGAGTGGAGGCTACTTCACTGAATGCACCTAGGAGACGGGAGCTGAGCAGGGGGCTGATGGCAGAGAGACCTTCAGTACTACAGTTCTAAAGTATCATTGGGAGCTGACTGGATCTCTGAGTTCAAAGGCTCAAAGGCAGAAAAGCGAACCTCTGAAAACCCGGAGAAAGGCTGGTCTCCTTCTCTGCGGTTCTGCATGATATGCTGTCTCACGAGCCCCTGGGAAAGAACTCCTTGGCCACTGCCGCTTCTGGGCAAGGACATCCAGCTAAGCGGCTGAGGAAGGTTGTGCAGAAAGTCCCCGAAATGTAACACTAGGTTTCCATTAGGAAACATGCTGTGTCACTCTCCAGAAGGGCCACACTGACCCCTGAAGGGTCTAGAAGCTTTGGCAAGCCGCGTACAGCTCAGAGTCTCCCAGCGTCCCCAGGTTTCCTTTCATGTATCCTAGCACACAGCAGAAACGTTCCTCGGGACGTGAAGCTGTGCTGGCTCTGGGAAAGTTAGTTTTCGGAGGGGGGACAGAGGCAATTCAATCTAACCCTGTCAAGGCAGCATCTGCGTTTTCTTCTCTCATGGCGCACTGCACGGGGTTCCATGAACCTGAAATGCTCTCAATGTGTCGCTAACATAACATGGCAATCAACCTCAGTGGTTTCAGCGGCATTCGAGGGTCCAACTCCTCAAGAGGCCTCGCCCCTCACGAGCCCCTTAGAAGAAACGTTGCATCTTCTGTCTCTCCATCAGGAGGAGTTCTATGCACCGTGTTGGTGCCTGGAGCGTAGGAAAGATACACTCGATGTGCGGATGTAGGAAGTATACCAGGGCAGACGTCTGTTCAAATGCTTCTCCTCTAGGAACTATCCTGCCTGCCCAGAGAGCACTGTGCTCCAAAAGAGTGGCAGTGAAGGCCGTTCACACCACAGCAATGGCCTCGTTTCCCTCAGACAACTTGGAAGCGTTTGCTACACTCCAGTACAACTCGCTGCTCGGCAGGACGTTCGGGCAGGCTGTGGATATTTTCCACTCAAGCTGAACAGGCCCTGAGAGGCAGGCGAGACTTGAAAACATTCCTTGCCTACCTCTCCTTGAAGGCAGCGGTTAGCACTGTGTTCCAGGGCCCAAAATCTGAGCTGGGGAGGCCTTCGGTCTCCACGACGAGGCATGCTTTGGGTTCAGTGTATGTACGAGTTTCTCAGGAGCAAGTTCTGCTTCTCTTATTTCGCCTCCTTTAGCTGTGTTTGGCAGCCCTTGGTATGCCCTAGGCCCTCGAAAGCAAGAGATTTTCACGGGGGGCTTTTGGAACCGGATTATGAACGAAGGACACTACGGCCACTGTTTCCTACCATCCAGCCACAGCTCTTCGGTGTTTCATAGGGCGGTGAGGTATAACGAATGGGCACACAGGGTTTATGTTCTTGAAGAGATGTGTACGGCGTTGAGGGAAGGGGTCATTTCAACGCTATGCCTAACTCGGTGTTCTGAGACGGAAGAGGAGTCCCAGCCTGGCAGTCTGCAAGAAAGGACGTCTTCACTGAGGAGAGAATGTGCTGTTCCTTCCCCACAAGATGCGGGGCGTTGGAGACTTTCTTGCTCTTCCCTGAACGCACTTTACAGCCTGTAGCTGAACGGTGGGCTAAGCGCAGAGAGACCTGCACCAGTAACCTTCGAAACTGTCATTGGGAATTGGCTGGGCCTTTGTGCTCCAAGGCTGAGTAGAAAAGCTAACCTCTTCCAAACCAGAGAGAGGCAGGTCTCCTTCTCGGCGGTCCTACATGATATGCTGTCTCACGAGCTCAAAGCAAAGAAATCCTGGGCAACTGTTGCTTCTGGACAAGGCCCGTAACCTTGGGCAACGGGGTATTCCTAGAAGGAGAAGGAGGCCGTTGTTTCCTCCCATCACGCGACAACTCCTTTGTGTTTCTTGGGAGGTAAGATGTAATGAATGGGGACCCATGGAGTATAGTCTTTAAGAGATGTGTCCGGCCTTGAGGGAAGGGGTCATTTCAGGGCTATGCCGAACTCGGCATTCTGAAAAGGAATAGGAGCTCGGGCCAGGCAGGCTGCAAGAAAAGATTTCTTTACGAAGAGGAAATGTGCCGTTCCTAAACAACATGGTGCGGGAGGCTGCAGAGTGGAGGCTACTTCACTGAATGCACCTAGGAGACGGGAGCTGAGCAGGGGGCTGAGGGCAGAGAGACCTTCAGTACTACAGTTCTAAAGTATCATTGGGAGCTGACTGGATCTCTGAGTTCAAAGGCTCAAAGGCAGAAAAGCGAACCTCTGAAAACCCGGAGAAAGGCTGGTCTCCTTCTCTGCGGTTCTGCATGATATGCTGTCTCACGAGCCCCTGGGAAAGAACTCCTTGGCCACTGCCGCTTCTGGGCAAGGACATCCAGCTAAGCGGCTGAGGAAGGTTGTGCAGAAAGTCCCTGAAATGTAACACTAGGTTTCCATTAGGAAACATGCTGTGTCACTCTCCAGAAGGGCCACACTGACCCCTGAAGGGTCTAGAAGCTTTGGCAAGCCGCGTACAGCTCAGAGTCTCCCAGCGTCCCCAGGTTTCCTTTCATGTATCCTAGCACACAGCAGAAACGTTCCTCGGGACGTGAAGCTGTGCTGGCTCTGGGAAAGTTAGTTTTCGGAGGGGGGACAGAGGCAATTCAATCTAACCCTGTCAAGGCAGCATCTGCGTTTTCTTCTCTCATGGCGCACTGCACGGGGTTCCATGAACCTGAAATGCTCTCAATGTGTCGCTAACATAACATGGCAATCAACCTCAGTGGTTTCAGCGGCATTCGAGGGTCCAACTCCTCAAGAGGCCTCGCCCCTCACGAGCCCCTTAGAAGAAACGTTGCATCTTCTGTCTCTCCATCAGGAGGAGTTCTATGCACCGTGTTGGTGCCTGGAGCGTAGGAAAGATACACTCGATGTGCGGATGTAGGAAGTATACCAGGGCAGACGTCTGTTCAAATGCTTCTCCTCTAGGAACTATCCTGCCTGCCCAGAGAGCACTGTGCTCCAAAAGAGTGGCAGTGAAGGCCGTTCACACCACAGCAATGGCCTCGTTTCCCTCAGACAACTTGGAAGCGTTTGCTACACTCCAGTACAACTCGCTGCTCGGCAGGACGTTCGGGCAGGCTGTGGATATTTTCCACTCAAGCTGAACAGGCCCTGAGAGGCAGGCGAGACTTGAAAACATTCCTTGCCTACCTCTCCTTGAAGGCAGCGGTTAGCACTGTGTTCCAGGGCCCAAAATCTGAGCTGGGGAGGCCTTCGGTCTCCACGAAGAGGCATGCTTTGGGTTCAGTGTATGTACGAGTTTCTCAGGAGCAAGTTCTGCTTCTCTTATTTCGCCTCCTTTAGCTGTGTTTGGCAGCCTTTGATATGCCCTAGGCCCTCGAAAGCAAGAGATTTTCACGGGGGGCTTTTGGAACCGGATTATGAACGAAGGACACTACGGCCACTGTTTCCTACCATCCAGCCACAGCTCTTCGGTGTTTCATAGGGCGGTGAGGTATAACGAATGGGCACACAGGGTTTATGTTCTTGAAGAGATGTGTACGGCCTTGAGGGAAGGGGTCATTTCAACGCTATGCCTAACTCGGTGTTCTGAGACGGAAGAGGAGTCCCAGCCTGGCAGTCTGCAAGAAAGGACGTCTTCACTGAGGAGAGAATGTGCTGTTCCTTCCCCACAAGATGCGGGGCGTTGGAGACTTTCTTGCTCTTCCCTGAACGCACTTTACAGCCTGTAGCTGAACGGTGGGCTAAGCGCAGAGAGACCTGCACCAGTAACCTTCGAAACTGTCATTGGGAATTGGCTGGGCCTTTGTGCTCCAAGGCTGAGTAGAAAAGCTAACCTCTTCCAAACCAGAGAGAGGCAGGTCTCCTTCTCGGCGGTCCTACATGATATGCTGTCTCACGAGCTCAAAGCAAAGAAATCCTGGGCAACTGTTGCTTCTGGACAAGGCCCGTAACCTTGGGCAACGGGGTATTCCGAGAAGGAGAAGGAGGCCGTTGTTTCCTCCCATCACGCGACAACTCCTTTGTGTTTCTTGGGAGGTAAGATGTAATGAATGGGGACCCATGGAGTATAGTCTTTAAGAGATGTGTCCGGCCTTGAGGGAAGGGGTCATTTCAGGGCTATGCCGAACTCTGCGTTCTGAAAAGGAATAGGAGCTCGGGCCAGGCAGGCTGCAAGAAAAGATTTCTTTACGAAGAGGAAATGTGCCGTTCCTAAACAACATGGTGCGGGAGGCTGCAGAGTGGAGGCTACTTCACTGAATGCACCTAGGAGACGGGAGCTGAGCAGGGGGCTGATGGCAGAGAGACCTTCAATACTACAGTTCTAAAGTACCATTGGGAGCTGACTGGATCTCTGAGTTCAAAGGCTCAAAGGCAGAAAAGCGAACCTCTGAAAACCCAGAGAAAGGCTGGTCTCCTTCTCTGCGGTTCTGCATGATATGCTGTCTCACGAGCCCCTGGGAAAGAACTCCTTGGCCACTGCCGCTTCTGGGCAAGGACATCCAGCTAAGCGGCTGAGGAAGGTTGTTCAGAAAGTCCCCGAAATGTAACACTAGGTTTCCATTAGGAAACATGCTGTGTCACTCTCCAGAAGGGCCACACTGACCCCTGAAGGGTCTAGAAGCTTTGGCAAGCCGCGTACAGCTCAGAGTCTCCCAGCGTCCCCAGGTTTCCTTTCATGTATCCTAGCACACAGCAGAAACGTTCCTCGGGACGTGAAGCTGTGCTGGCTCTGGGAAAGTTAGTTTTCGGAGGGGGGACAGAGGCAATTCAATCTAACCCTGTCAAGGCAGCATCTGCGTTTTCTTCTCTCATGGCGCACTGCACGGGGTTCCATGAACCTGAAATGCTCTCAATGTGTCGCTAACATAACATGGCAATCAACCTCAGTGGTTTCAGCGGCATTCGAGGGTCCAACTCCTCAAGAGGCCTCGCCCCTCACGAGCCCCCTAGAAGAAATGTTGCGTCTTGTTTCTCGCCATCGAGAGCAGTTCTGTGCACCGTGTTGGTGCCTGGAGTGTAGGAAAGATACACTCGATGTGCGGATGTAGGAAGTATACCAGGGCAGACGTCTGTTCAAATGCTTCTCCTCTAGGAACTATCCTGCCTGCCCAGAGAGCACTGTGCTCCAAAAGAGTGGCAGTGAAGGCCGTTCACACCACAGCAATGGCCTCGTTTCCCTCAGACAACTTGGAAGCGTTTGCTACACTCCAGTACAACTCGCTGCTCGGCAGGACGTTCGGGCAGGCTGTGGATATTTTCCACTCAAGCTGAACAGGCCCTGAGAGGCAGGCGAGACTTGAAAACATTCCTTGCCTACCTCTCCTTGAAGGCAGCGGTTAGCACTGTGTTCCAGGGCCCAAAATCTGAGCTGGGGAGGCCTTCGGTCTCCACGACGAGGCATGCTTTGGGTTCAGTGTATGTACGAGTTTCTCAGGAGCAAGTTCTGCTTCTCTTATTTCGCCTCCTTTAGCTGTGTTTGGCAGCCCTTGGTATGCCCTAGGCCCTCGAAAGCAAGAGATTTTCACGGGGGGCTTTTGGAACCGGATTATGAACGAAGGACACTACGGCCACTGTTTCCTACCATCCAGCCACAGCTCTTCGGTGTTTCATAGGGCGGTGAGGTATAACGAATGGGCACACAGGGTTTATGTTCTTGAAGAGATGTGTACGGCGTTGAGGGAAGGGGTCATTTCAACGCTATGCCTAACTCGGTGTTCTGAGACGGAAGAGGAGTCCCAGCCTGGCAGTCTGCAAGAAAGGACGTCTTCACTGAGGAGAGAATGTGCTGTTCCTTCCCCACAAGATGCGGGGCGTTGGAGACTTTCTTGCTCTTCCCTGAACGCACTTTACAGCCTGTAGCTGAACGGTGGGCTAAGCGCAGAGAGACCTGCACCAGTAACCTTCGAAACTGTCATTGGGAATTGGCTGGGCCTTTGTGCTCCAAGGCTGAGTAGAAAAGCTAACCTCTTCCAAACCAGAGAGAGGCAGGTCTCCTTCTCGGCGGTCCTACATGATATGCTGTCTCACGAGCTCAAAGCAAAGAAATCCTGGGCAACTGTTGCTTCTGGACAAGGCCCGTAACCTTGGGCAACGGGGTATTCCTAGAAGGAGAAGGAGGCCGTTGTTTCCTCCCATCACGCGACAACTCCTTTGTGTTTCTTGGGAGGTAAGATGTAATGAATGGGGACCCATGGAGTATAGTCTTTAAGAGATGTGTCCGGCCTTGAGGGAAGGGGTCATTTCAGGGCTATGCCGAACTCGGCGTTCTGAAAAGGAATAGGAGCTCGGGCCAGGCAGGCTGCAAGAAAAGATTTCTTTACGAAGAGGAAATGTGCCGTTCCTAAACAACATGGTGCGGGAGGCTGCAGAGTGGAGGCTACTTCACTGAATGCACCTAGGAGACGGGAGCTGAGCAGGGGGCTGATGGCAGAGAGACCTTCAGTACTACAGTTCTAAAGTACCATTGGGAGCTGACTGGATCTCTGAGTTCAAAGGCTCAAAGGCAGAAAAGCGAACCTCTGAAAACCCAGAGAAAGGCTGGTCTCCTTCTCTGCGGTTCTGCATGATATGCTGTCTCACGAGCCCCTGGGAAAGAACTCCTTGGCCACTGCCGCTTCTGGGCAAGGACATCCAGCTAAGCGGCTGAGGAAGGTTGTGCAGAAAGTCCCCGAAATGTAACACTAGGTTTCCATTAGGAAACATGCTGTGTCACTCTCCAGAAGGGCCACACTGACCCCTGAAGGGTCTAGAAGCTTTGGCAAGCCGCGTACAGCTCAGAGTCTCCCAGCGTCCCCAGGTTTCCTTTCATGTATCCTAGCACACAGCAGAAACGTTCCTCGGGACGTGAAGCTGTGCTGGCTCTGGGAAAGTTAGTTTTCGGAGGGGGGACAGAGGCAATTCAATCTAACCCTGTCAAGGCAGCATCTGCGTTTTCTTCTCTCATGGCGCACTGCACGGGGTTCCATGAACCTGAAATGCTCTCAATGTGTCGCTAACATAACATGGCAATCAACCTCAGTGGTTTCAGCGGCATTCGAGGGTCCAACTCCTCAAGAGGCCTCGCCCCTCACGAGCCCCCTAGAAGAAATGTTGCGTCTTGTTTCTCGCCATCGAGAGCAGTTCTGTGCACCGTGTTGGTGCCTGGAGTGTAGGAAAGATACACTCGATGTGCGGATGTAGGAAGTATACCAGGGCAGACGTCTGTTCAAATGCTTCTCCTCTAGGAACTATCCTGCCTGCCCAGAGAGCACTGTGCTCCAAAAGAGTGGCAGTGAAGGCCGTTCACACCACAGCAATGGCCTCGTTTCCCTCAGACAACTTGGAAGCGTTTGCTACACTCCAGTACAACTCGCTGCTCGGCAGGACGTTCGGGCAGGCTGTGGATATTTTCCACTCAAGCTGAACAGGCCCTGAGAGGCAGGCGAGACTTGAAAACATTCCTTGCCTACCTCTCCTTGAAGGCAGCGGTTAGCACTGTGTTCCAGGGCCCAAAATCTGAGCTGGGGAGGCCTTCGGTCTCCACGACGAGGCATGCTTTGGGTTCAGTGTATGTACGAGTTTCTCAGGAGCAAGTTCTGCTTCTCTTATTTCGCCTCCTTTAGCTGTGTTTGGCAGCCCTTGGTATGCCCTAGGCCCTCGAAAGCAAGAGATTTTCACGGGGGGCTTTTGGAACCGGATTATGAACGAAGGACACTACGGCCACTGTTTCCTACCATCCAGCCACAGCTCTTCGGTGTTTCATAGGGCGGTGAGGTATAACGAATGGGCACACAGGGTTTATGTTCTTGAAGAGATGTGTACGGCGTTGAGGGAAGGGGTCATTTCAACGCTATGCCTAACTCGGTGTTCTGAGACGGAAGAGGAGTCCCAGCCTGGCAGTCTGCAAGAAAGGACGTCTTCACTGAGGAGAGAATGTGCTGTTCCTTCCCCACAAGATGCGGGGCGTTGGAGACTTTCTTGCTCTTCCCTGAACGCACTTTACAGCCTGTAGCTGAACGGTGGGCTAAGCGCAGAGAGACCTGCACCAGTAACCTTCGAAACTGTCATTGGGAATTGGCTGGGCCTTTGTGCTCCAAGGCTGAGTAGAAAAGCTAACCTCTTCCAAACCAGAGAGAGGCAGGTCTCCTTCTCGGCGGTCCTACATGATATGCTGTCTCACGAGCTCAAAGCAAAGAAATCCTGGGCAACTGTTGCTTCTGGACAAGGCCCGTAACCTTGGGCAACGGGGTATTCCTAGAAGGAGAAGGAGGCCGTTGTTTCCTCCCATCACGCGACAACTCCTTTGTGTTTCTTGGGAGGTAAGATGTAATGAATGGGGACCCATGGAGTATAGTCTTTAAGAGATGTGTCCGGCCTTGAGGGAAGGGGTCATTTCAGGGCTATGCCGAACTCGGCATTCTGAAAAGGAATAGGAGCTCGGGCCAGGCAGGCTGCAAGAAAAGATTTCTTTACGAAGAGGAAATGTGCCGTTCCTAAACAACATGGTGCGGGAGGCTGCAGAGTGGAGGCTACTTCACTGAATGCACCTAGGAGACGGGAGCTGAGTAGGGGGCTGAGGGCAGAGAGACCTTCAGTACTACAGTTCTAAAGTATCATTGGGAGCTGACTGGATCTCTGAGTTCAAAGGCTCAAAGGCAGAAAAGCGAACCTCTGAAAACCCAGAGAAAGGCTGGTCTCCTTCTCTGCGGTTCTGCATGATATGCTGTCTCACGAGCCCCTGGGAAAGAACTCCTTGGCCACTGCCGCTTCTGGGCAAGGACATCCAGCTAAGCGGCTGAGGAAGGTTGTGCAGAAAGTCCCTGAAATGTAACACTAGGTTTCCATTAGGAAACATGCTGTGTCACTCTCCAGAAGGGCCACACTGACCCCTGAAGGGTCTAGAAGCTTTGGCAAGCCGCGTACAGCTCAGAGTCTCCCAGCGTCCCCAGGTTTCCTTTCATGTATCCTAGCACACAGCAGAAACGTTCCTCGGGACGTGAAGCTGTGCTGGCTCTGGGAAAGTTAGTTTTCGGAGGGGGGACAGAGGCAATTCAATCTAACCCTGTCAAGGCAGCATCTGCGTTTTCTTCTCTCATGGCGCACTGCACGGGGTTCCATGAACCTGAAATGCTCTCAATGTGTCGCTAACATAACATGGCAATCAACCTCAGTGGTTTCAGCGGCATTCGAGGGTCCAACTCCTCAAGAGGCCTCGCCCCTCACGAGCCCCTTAGAAGAAACGTTGCATCTTCTGTCTCTCCATCAGGAGGAGTTCTATGCACCGTGTTGGTGCCTGGAGCGTAGGAAAGATACACTCGATGTGCGGATGTAGGAAGTATACCAGGGCAGACGTCTGTTCAAATGCTTCTCCTCTAGGAACTATCCTGCCTGCCCAGAGAGCACTGTGCTCCAAAAGAGTGGCAGTGAAGGCCGTTCACACCACAGCAATGGCCTCGTTTCCCTCAGACAACTTGGAAGCGTTTGCTACACTCCAGTACAACTCGCTGCTCGGCAGGACGTTCGGGCAGGCTGTGGATATTTTCCACTCAAGCTGAACAGGCCCTGAGAGGCAGGCGAGACTTGAAAACATTCCTTGCCTACCTCTCCTTGAAGGCAGCGGTTAGCACTGTGTTCCAGGGCCCAAAATCTGAGCTGGGGAGGCCTTCGGTCTCCACGACGAGGCATGCTTTGGGTTCAGTATATGTACGAGTTTCTCAGGAGCAAGTTCTGCTTCTCTTATTTCGCCTCCTTTAGCTGTGTTTGGCAGCCCTTGGTATGCCCTAGGCCCTCGAAAGCAAGAGATTTTCACGGGGGGCTTTTGGAACCGGATTATGAACGAAGGACACTACGGCCACTGTTTCCTACCATCCAGCCACAGCTCTTCGGTGTTTCATAGGGCGGTGAGGTATAACGAATGGGCACACAGGGTTTATGTTCTTGAAGAGATGTGTACGGCCTTGAGGGAAGGGGTCATTTCAACGCTATGCCTAACTCGGTGTTCTGAGACGGAAGAGGAGTCCCAGCCTGGCAGTCTGCAAGAAAGGACGTCTTCACTGAGGAGAGAATGTGCTGTTCCTTCCCCACAAGATGCGGGGCGTTGGAGACTTTCTTGCTCTTCCCTGAACGCACTTTACAGCCTGTAGCTGAACGGTGGGCTAAGCGCAGAGAGACCTGCACCAGTAACCTTCGAAACTGTCATTGGGAATTGGCTGGGCCTTTGTGCTCCAAGGCTGAGTAGAAAAGCTAACCTCTTCCAAACCAGAGAGAGGCAGGTCTCCTTCTCGGCGGTCCTACATGATATGCTGTCTCACGAGCTCAAAGCAAAGAAATCCTGGGCAACTGTTGCTTCTGGACAAGGCCCGTAACCTTGGGCAACGGGGTATTCCTAGAAGGAGAAGGAGGCCGTTGTTTCCTCCCATCACGCGACAACTCCTTTGTGTTTCTTGGGAGGTAAGATGTAATGAATGGGGACCCATGGAGTATAGTCTTTAAGAGATGTGTCCGGCCTTGAGGGAAGGGGTCATTTCAGGGCTATGCCGAACTCGGCGTTCTGAAAAGGAATAGGAGCTCGGGCCAGGCAGGCTGCAAGAAAAGATTTCTTTACGAAGAGGAAATGTGCCGTTCCTAAACAACATGGTGCGGGAGGCTGCAGAGTGGAGGCTACTTCACTGAATGCACCTAGGAGACGGGAGCTGAGCAGGGGGCTGATGGCAGAGAGACCTTCAATACTACAGTTCTAAAGTACCATTGGGAGCTGACTGGATCTCTGAGTTCAAAGGCTCAAAGGCAGAAAAGCGAACCTCTGAAAACCCAGAGAAAGGCTGGTCTCCTTCTCTGCGGTTCTGCATGATATGCTGTCTCACGAGCCCCTGGGAAAGAACTCCTTGGCCACTGCCGCTTCTGGGCAAGGACATCCAGCTAAGCGGCTGAGGAAGGTTGTTCAGAAAGTCCCCGAAATGTAACACTAGGTTTCCATTAGGAAACATGCTGTGTCACTCTCCAGAAGGGCCACACTGACCCCTGAAGGGTCTAGAAGCTTTGGCAAGCCGCGTACAGCTCAGAGTCTCCCAGCGTCCCCAGGTTTCCTTTCATGTATCCTAGCACACAGCAGAAACGTTCCTCGGGACGTGAAGCTGTGCTGGCTCTGGGAAAGTTAGTTTTCGGAGGGGGGACAGAGGCAATTCAATCTAACCCTGTCAAGGCAGCATCTGCGTTTTCTTCTCTCATGGCGCACTGCACGGGGTTCCATGAACCTGAAATGCTCTCAATGTGTCGCTAACATAACATGGCAATCAACCTCAGTGGTTTCAGCGGCATTCGAGGGTCCAACTCCTCAAGAGGCCTCGCCCCTCACGAGCCCCCTAGAAGAAATGTTGCGTCTTGTTTCTCGCCATCGAGAGCAGTTCTGTGCACCGTGTTGGTGCCTGGAGCGTAGGAAAGATACACTCGATGTGCGGATGTAGGAAGTATACCAGGGCAGACGTCTGTTCAAATGCTTCTCCTCTAGGAACTATCCTGCCTGCCCAGAGAGCACTGTGCTCCAAAAGAGTGGCAGTGAAGGCCGTTCACACCACAGCAATGGCCTCGTTTCCCTCAGACAACTTGGAAGCGTTTGCTACACTCCAGTACAACTCGCTGCTCGGCAGGACGTTCGGGCAGGCTGTGGATATTTTCCACTCAAGCTGAACAGGCCCTGAGAGGCAGGCGAGACTTGAAAACATTCCTTGCCTACCTCTCCTTGAAGGCAGCGGTTAGCACTGTGTTCCAGGGCCCAAAATCTGAGCTGGGGAGGCCTTCGGTCTCCACGACGAGGCATGCTTTGGGTTCAGTGTATGTACGAGTTTCTCAGGAGCAAGTTCTGCTTCTCTTATTTCGCCTCCTTTAGCTGTGTTTGGCAGCCCTTGGTATGCCCTAGGCCCTCGAAAGCAAGAGATTTTCACGGGGGGCTTTTGGAACCGGATTATGAACGAAGGACACTACGGCCACTGTTTCCTACCATCCAGCCACAGCTCTTCGGTGTTTCATAGGGCGGTGAGGTATAACGAATGGGCACACAGGGTTTATGTTCTTGAAGAGATGTGTACGGCGTTGAGGGAAGGGGTCATTTCAACGCTATGCCTAACTCGGTGTTCTGAGACGGAAGAGGAGTCCCAGCCTGGCAGTCTGCAAGAAAGGACGTCTTCACTGAGGAGAGAATGTGCTGTTCCTTCCCCACAAGATGCGGGGCGTTGGAGACTTTCTTGCTCTTCCCTGAACGCACTTTACAGCCTGTAGCTGAACGGTGGGCTAAGCGCAGAGAGACCTGCACCAGTAACCTTCGAAACTGTCATTGGGAATTGGCTGGGCCTTTGTGCTCCAAGGCTGAGTAGAAAAGCTAACCTCTTCCAAACCAGAGAGAGGCAGGTCTCCTTCTCGGCGGTCCTACATGATATGCTGTCTCACGAGCTCAAAGCAAAGAAATCCTGGGCAACTGTTGCTTCTGGACAAGGCCCGTAACCTTGGGCAACGGGGTATTCCTAGAAGGAGAAGGAGGCCGTTGTTTCCTCCCATCACGCGACAACTCCTTTGTGTTTCTTGGGAGGTAAGATGTAATGAATGGGGACCCATGGAGTATAGTCTTTAAGAGATGTGTCCGGCCTTGAGGGAAGGGGTCATTTCAGGGCTATGCCGAACTCGGCGTTCTGAAAAGGAATAGGAGCTCGGGCCAGGCAGGCTGCAAGAAAAGATTTCTTTACGAAGAGGAAATGTGCCGTTCCTAAACAACATGGTGCGGGAGGCTGCAGAGTGGAGGCTACTTCACTGAATGCACCTAGGAGACGGGAGCTGAGCAGGGGGCTGATGGCAGAGAGACCTTCAATACTACAGTTCTAAAGTACCATTGGGAGCTGACTGGATCTCTGAGTTCAAAGGCTCAAAGGCAGAAAAGCGAACCTCTGAAAACCCAGAGAAAGGCTGGTCTCCTTCTCTGCGGTTCTGCATGATATGCTGTCTCACGAGCCCCTGGGAAAGAACTCCTTGGCCACTGCCGCTTCTGGGCAAGGACATCCAGCTAAGCGGCTGAGGAAGGTTGTGCAGAAAGTCCCCGAAATGTAACACTAGGTTTCCATTAGGAAACATGCTGTGTCACTCTCCAGAAGGGCCACACTGACCCCTGAAGGGTCTAGAAGCTTTGGCAAGCCGCGTACAGCTCAGAGTCTCCCAGCGTCCCCAGGTTTCCTTTCATGTATCCTAGCACACAGCAGAAACGTTCCTCGGGACGTGAAGCTGTGCTGGCTCTGGGAAAGTTAGTTTTCGGAGGGGGGACAGAGGCAATTCAATCTAACCCTGTCAAGGCAGCATCTGCGTTTTCTTCTCTCATGGCGCACTGCACGGGGTTCCATGAACCTGAAATGCTCTCAATGTGTCGCTAACATAACATGGCAATCAACCTCAGTGGTTTCAGCGGCATTCGAGGGTCCAACTCCTCAAGAGGCCTCGCCCCTCACGAGCCCCCTAGAAGAAATGTTGCGTCTTGTTTCTCGCCATCGAGAGCAGTTCTGTGCACCGTGTTGGTGCCTGGAGTGTAGGAAAGATACACTCGATGTGCGGATGTAGGAAGTATACCAGGGCAGACGTCTGTTCAAATGCTTCTCCTCTAGGAACTATCCTGCCTGCCCAGAGAGCACTGTGCTCCAAAAGAGTGGCAGTGAAGGCCGTTCACACCACAGCAATGGCCTCGTTTCCCTCAGACAACTTGGAAGCGTTTGCTACACTCCAGTACAACTCGCTGCTCGGCAGGACGTTCGGGCAGGCTGTGGATATTTTCCACTCAAGCTGAACAGGCCCTGAGAGGCAGGCGAGACTTGAAAACATTCCTTGCCTACCTCTCCTTGAAGGCAGCGGTTAGCACTGTGTTCCAGGGCCCAAAATCTGAGCTGGGGAGGCCTTCGGTCTCCACGAAGAGGCATGCTTTGGGTTCAGTGTATGTACGAGTTTCTCAGGAGCAAGTTCTGCTTCTCTTATTTCGCCTCCTTTAGCTGTGTTTGGCAGCCCTTGGTATGCCCTAGGCCCTCGAAAGCAAGAGATTTTCACGGGGGGCTTTTGGAACCGGATTATGAACGAAGGACACTACGGCCACTGTTTCCTACCATCCAGCCACAGCTCTTCGGTCTTTCATAGGGCGGTGAGGTATAACGAATGGGCACACAGGGTTTATGTTCTTGAAGAGATGTGTACGGCGTTGAGGGAAGGGGTCATTTCAACGCTATGCCTAACTCGGTGTTCTGAGACGGAAGAGGAGTCCCAGCCTGGCAGTCTGCAAGAAAGGACGTCTTCACTGAGGAGAGAATGTGCTGTTCCTTCCCCACAAGATGCGGGGCGTTGGAGACTTTCTTGCTCTTCCCTGAACGCACTTTACAGCCTGTAGCTGAACGGTGGGCTAAGCGCAGAGAGACCTGCACCAGTAACCTTCGAAACTGTCATTGGGAATTGGCTGGGCCTTTGTGCTCCAAGGCTGAGTAGAAAAGCTAACCTCTTCCAAACCAGAGAGAGGCAGGTCTCCTTCTCGGCGGTCCTACATGATATGCTGTCTCACGAGCTCAAAGCAAAGAAATCCTGGGCAACTGTTGCTTCTGGACAAGGCCCGTAACCTTGGGCAACGGGGTATTCCTAGAAGGAGAAGGAGGCCGTTGTTTCCTCCCATCACGCGACAACTCCTTTGTGTTTCTTGGGAGGTAAGATGTAATGAATGGGGACCCATGGAGTATAGTCTTTAAGAGATGTGTCCGGCCTTGAGGGAAGGGGTCATTTCAGGGCTATGCCGAACTCGGCGTTCTGAAAAGGAATAGGAGCTCGGGCCAGGCAGGCTGCAAGAAAAGATTTCTTTACGAAGAGGAAATGTGCCGTTCCTAAACAACATGGTGCGGGAGGCTGCAGAGTGGAGGCTACTTCACTGAATGCACCTAGGAGACGGGAGCTGAGCAGGGGGCTGATGGCAGAGAGACCTTCAATACTACAGTTCTAAAGTACCATTGGGAGCTGACTGGATCTCTGAGTTCAAAGGCTCAAAGGCAGAAAAGCGAACCTCTGAAAACCCAGAGAAAGGCTGGTCTCCTTCTCTGCGGTTCTGCATGATATGCTGTCTCACGAGCCCCTGGGAAAGAACTCCTTGGCCACTGCCGCTTCTGGGCAAGGACATCCAGCTAAGCGGCTGAGGAAGGTTGTGCAGAAAGTCCCCGAAATGTAACACTAGGTTTCCATTAGGAAACATGCTGTGTCACTCTCCAGAAGGGCCACACTGACCCCTGAAGGGTCTAGAAGCTTTGGCAAGCCGCGTACAGCTCAGAGTCTCCCAGCGTCCCCAGGTTTCCTTTCATGTATCCTAGCACACAGCAGAAACGTTCCTCGGGACGTGAAGCTGTGCTGGCTCTGGGAAAGTTAGTTTTCGGAGGGGGGACAGAGGCAATTCAATCTAACCCTGTCAAGGCAGCATCTGCGTTTTCTTCTCTCATGGCGCACTGCACGGGGTTCCATGAACCTGAAATGCTCTCAATGTGTCGCTAACATAACATGGCAATCAACCTCAGTGGTTTCAGCGGCATTCGAGGGTCCAACTCCTCAAGAGGCCTCGCCCCTCACGAGCCCCCTAGAAGAAATGTTGCGTCTTGTTTCTCACCATCGAGAGCAGTTCTGTGCACCGTGTTGGTGCCTGGAGTGTAGGAAAGATACACTCGATGTGCGGATGTAGGAAGTATACCAGGGCAGACGTCTGTTCAAATGCTTCTCCTCTAGGAACTATCCTGCCTGCCCAGAGAGCACTGTGCTCCAAAAGAGTGGCAGTGAAGGCCGTTCACACCACAGCAATGGCCTCGTTTCCCTCAGACAACTTGGAAGCGTTTGCTACACTCCAGTACAACTCGCTGCTCGGCAGGACGTTCGGGCAGGCTGTGGATATTTTCCACTCAAGCTGAACAGGCCCTGAGAGGCAGGCGAGACTTGAAAACATTCCTTGCCTACCTCTCCTTGAAGGCAGCGGTTAGCACTGTGTTCCAGGGCCCAAAATCTGAGCTGGGGAGGCCTTCGGTCTCCACGACGAGGCATGCTTTGGGTTCAGTGTATGTACGAGTTTCTCAGGAGCAAGTTCTGCTTCTCTTATTTCGCCTCCTTTAGCTGTGTTTGGCAGCCCTTGGTATGCCCTAGGCCCTCGAAAGCAAGAGATTTTCACGGGGGGCTTTTGGAACCGGATTATGAACGAAGGACACTACGGCCACTGTTTCCTACCATCCAGCCACAGCTCTTCGGTGTTTCATAGGGCGGTGAGGTATAACGAATGGGCACACAGGGTTTATGTTCTTGAAGAGATGTGTACGGCGTTGAGGGAAGGGGTCATTTCAACGCTATGCCTAACTCGGTGTTCTGAGACGGAAGAGGAGTCCCAGCCTGGCAGTCTGCAAGAAAGGACGTCTTCACTGAGGAGAGAATGTGCTGTTCCTTCCCCACAAGATGCGGGGCGTTGGAGACTTTCTTGCTCTTCCCTGAACGCACTTTACAGCCTGTAGCTGAACGGTGGGCTAAGCGCAGAGAGACCTGCACCAGTAACCTTCGAAACTGTCATTGGGAATTGGCTGGGCCTTTGTGCTCCAAGGCTGAGTAGAAAAGCTAACCTCTTCCAAACCAGAGAGAGGCAGGTCTCCTTCTCGGCGGTCCTACATGATATGCTGTCTCACGAGCTCAAAGCAAAGAAATCCTGGGCAACTGTTGCTTCTGGACAAGGCCCGTAACCTTGGGCAACGGGGTATTCCTAGAAGGAGAAGGAGGCCGTTGTTTCCTCCCATCACGCGACAACTCCTTTGTGTTTCTTGGGAGGTAAGATGTAATGAATGGGGACCCATGGAGTATAGTCTTTAAGAGATGTGTCCGGCCTTGAGGGAAGGGGTCATTTCAGGGCTATGCCGAACTCGGCGTTCTGAAAAGGAATAGGAGCTCGGGCCAGGCAGGCTGCAAGAAAAGATTTCTTTACGAAGAGGAAATGTGCCGTTCCTAAACAACATGGTGCGGGAGGCTGCAGAGTGGAGGCTACTTCACTGAATGCACCTAGGAGACGGGAGCTGAGCAGGGGGCTGATGGCAGAGAGACCTTCAGTACTACAGTTCTAAAGTATCATTGGGAGCTGACTGGATCTCTGAGTTCAAAGGCTCAAAGGCAGAAAAGCGAACCTCTGAAAACCCGGAGAAAGGCTGGTCTCCTTCTCTGCGGTTCTGCATGATATGCTGTCTCACGAGCCCCTGGGAAAGAACTCCTTGGCCACTGCCGCTTCTGGGCAAGGACATCCAGCTAAGCGGCTGAGGAAGGTTGTGCAGAAAGTCCCCGAAATGTAACACTAGGTTTCCATTAGGAAACATGCTGTGTCACTCTCCAGAAGGGCCACACTGACCCCTGAAGGGTCTAGAAGCTTTGGCAAGCCGCGTACAGCTCAGAGTCTCCCAGCGTCCCCAGGTTTCCTTTCATGTATCCTAGCACACAGCAGAAACGTTCCTCGGGACGTGAAGCTGTGCTGGCTCTGGGAAAGTTAGTTTTCGGAGGGGGGACAGAGGCAATTCAATCTAACCCTGTCAAGGCAGCATCTGCGTTTTCTTCTCTCATGGCGCACTGCACGGGGTTCCATGAACCTGAAATGCTCTCAATGTGTCGCTAACATAACATGGCAATCAACCTCAGTGGTTTCAGCGGCATTCGAGGGTCCAACTCCTCAAGAGGCCTCGCCCCTCACGAGCCCCCTAGAAGAAATGTTGCGTCTTGTTTCTCGCCATCGAGAGCAGTTCTGTGCACCGTGTTGGTGCCTGGAGTGTAGGAAAGATACACTCGATGTGCGGATGTAGGAAGTATACCAGGGCAGACGTCTGTTCAAATGCTTCTCCTCTAGGAACTATCCTGCCTGCCCAGAGAGCACTGTGCTCCAAAAGAGTGGCAGTGAAGGCCGTTCACACCACAGCAATGGCCTCGTTTCCCTCAGACAACTTGGAAGCGTTTGCTACACTCCAGTACAACTCGCTGCTCGGCAGGACGTTCGGGCAGGCTGTGGATATTTTCCACTCAAGCTGAACAGGCCCTGAGAGGCAGGCGAGACTTGAAAACATTCCTTGCCTACCTCTCCTTGAAGGCAGCGGTTAGCACTGTGTTCCAGGGCCCAAAATCTGAGCTGGGGAGGCCTTCGGTCTCCACGACGAGGCATGCTTTGGGTTCAGTGTATGTACGAGTTTCTCAGGAGCAAGTTCTGCTTCTCTTATTTCGCCTCCTTTAGCTGTGTTTGGCAGCCCTTGGTATGCCCTAGGCCCTCGAAAGCAAGAGATTTTCACGGGGGGCTTTTGGAACCGGATTATGAACGAAGGACACTACGGCCACTGTTTCCTACCATCCAGCCACAGCTCTTCGGTGTTTCATAGGGCGGTGAGGTATAACGAATGGGCACACAGGGTTTATGTTCTTGAAGAGATGTGTACGGCGTTGAGGGAAGGGGTCATTTCAACGCTATGCCTAACTCGGTGTTCTGAGACGGAAGAGGAGTCCCAGCCTGGCAGTCTGCAAGAAAGGACGTCTTCACTGAGGAGAGAATGTGCTGTTCCTTCCCCACAAGATGCGGGGCGTTGGAGACTTTCTTGCTCTTCCCTGAACGCACTTTACAGCCTGTAGCTGAACGGTGGGCTAAGCGCAGAGAGACCTGCACCAGTAACCTTCGAAACTGTCATTGGGAATTGGCTGGGCCTTTGTGCTCCAAGGCTGAGTAGAAAAGCTAACCTCTTCCAAACCAGAGAGAGGCAGGTCTCCTTCTCGGCGGTCCTACATGATATGCTGTCTCACGAGCTCAAAGCAAAGAAATCCTGGGCAACTGTTGCTTCTGGACAAGGCCCGTAACCTTGGGCAACGGGGTATTCCTAGAAGGAGAAGGAGGCCGTTGTTTCCTCCCATCACGCGACAACTCCTTTGTGTTTCTTGGGAGGTAAGATGTAATGAATGGGGACCCATGGAGTATAGTCTTTAAGAGATGTGTCCGGCCTTGAGGGAAGGGGTCATTTCAGGGCTATGCCGAACTCGGCGTTCTGAAAAGGAATAGGAGCTCGGGCCAGGCAGGCTGCAAGAAAAGATTTCTTTACGAAGAGGAAATGTGCCGTTCCTAAACAACATGGTGCGGGAGGCTGCAGAGTGGAGGCTACTTCACTGAATGCACCTAGGAGACGGGAGCTGAGCAGGGGGCTGATGGCAGAGAGACCTTCAGTACTACAGTTCTAAAGTATCATTGGGAGCTGACTGGATCTCTGAGTTCAAAGGCTCAAAGGCAGAAAAGTGAACCTCTGAAAACCCGGAGAAAGGCTGGTCTCCTTCTCTGCGGTTCTGCATGATATGCTGTCTCACGAGCCCCTGGGAAAGAACTCCTTGGCCACTGCCGCTTCTGGGCAAGGACATCCAGCTAAGCGGCTGAGGAAGGTTGTGCAGAAAGTCCCCGAAATGTAACACTAGGTTTCCATTAGGAAACATGCTGTGTCACTCTCCAGAAGGGCCACACTGACCCCTGAAGGGTCTAGAAGCTTTGGCAAGCCGCGTACAGCTCAGAGTCTCCCAGCGTCCCCAGGTTTCCTTTCATGTATCCTAGCACACAGCAGAAACGTTCCTCGGGACGTGAAGCTGTGCTGGCTCTGGGAAAGTTAGTTTTCGGAGGGGGGACAGAGGCAATTCAATCTAACCCTGTCAAGGCAGCATCTGCGTTTTCTTCTCTCATGGCGCACTGCACGGGGTTCCATGAACCTGAAATGCTCTCAATGTGTCGCTAACATAACATGGCAATCAACCTCAGTGGTTTCAGCGGCATTCGAGGGTCCAACTCCTCAAGAGGCCTCGCCCCTCACGAGCCCCTTAGAAGAAACGTTGCATCTTCTGTCTCTCCATCAGGAGGAGTTCTATGCACCGTGTTGGTGCCTGGAGCGTAGGAAAGATACACTCGATGTGCGGATGTAGGAAGTATACCAGGGCAGACGTCTGTTCAAATGCTTCTCCTCTAGGAACTATCCTGCCTGCCCAGAGAGCACTGTGCTCCAAAAGAGTGGCAGTGAAGGCCGTTCACACCACAGCAATGGCCTCGTTTCCCTCAGACAACTTGGAAGCGTTTGCTACACTCCAGTACAACTCGCTGCTCGGCAGGACGTTCGGGCAGGCTGTGGATATTTTCCACTCAAGCTGAACAGGCCCTGAGAGGCAGGCGAGACTTGAAAACATTCCTTGCCTACCTCTCCTTGAAGGCAGCGGTTAGCACTGTGTTCCAGGGCCCAAAATCTGAGCTGGGGAGGCCTTCGGTCTCCACGACGAGGCATGCTTTGGGTTCAGTGTATGTACGAGTTTCTCAGGAGCAAGTTCTGCTTCTCTTATTTCGCCTCCTTTAGCTGTGTTTGGCAGCCCTTGGTATGCCCTAGGCCCTCGAAAGCAAGAGATTTTCACGGGGGGCTTTTGGAACCGGATTATGAACGAAGGACACTACGGCCACTGTTTCCTACCATCCAGCCACAGCTCTTCGGTGTTTCATAGGGCGGTGAGGTATAACGAATGGGCACACAGGGTTTATGTTCTTGAAGAGATGTGTACGGCGTTGAGGGAAGGGGTCATTTCAACGCTATGCCTAACTCGGTGTTCTGAGACGGAAGAGGAGTCCCAGCCTGGCAGTCTGCAAGAAAGGACGTCTTCACTGAGGAGAGAATGTGCTGTTCCTTCCCCACAAGATGCGGGGCGTTGGAGACTTTCTTGCTCTTCCCTGAACGCACTTTACAGCCTGTAGCTGAACGGTGGGCTAAGCGCAGAGAGACCTGCACCAGTAACCTTCGAAACTGTCATTGGGAATTGGCTGGGCCTTTGTGCTCCAAGGCTGAGTAGAAAAGCTAACCTCTTCCAAACCAGAGAGAGGCAGGTCTCCTTCTCGGCGGTCCTACATGATATGCTGTCTCACGAGCTCAAAGCAAAGAAATCCTGGGCAACTGTTGCTTCTGGACAAGGCCCGTAACCTTGGGCAACGGGGTATTCCTAGAAGGAGAAGGAGGCCGTTGTTTCCTCCCATCACGCGACAACTCCTTTGTGTTTCTTGGGAGGTAAGATGTAATGAATGGGGACCCATGGAGTATAGTCTTTAAGAGATGTGTCCGGCCTTGAGGGAAGGGGTCATTTCAGGGCTATGCCGAACTCGGCGTTCTGAAAAGGAATAGGAGCTCGGGCCAGGCAGGCTGCAAGAAAAGATTTCTTTACGAAGAGGAAATGTGCCGTTCCTAAACAACATGGTGCGGGAGGCTGCAGAGTGGAGGCTACTTCACTGAATGCACCTAGGAGACGGGAGCTGAGCAGGGGGCTGATGGCAGAGAGACCTTCAGTACTACAGTTCTAAAGTATCATTGGGAGCTGACTGGATCTCTGAGTTCAAAGGCTCAAAGGCAGAAAAGCGAACCTCTGAAAACCCAGAGAAAGGCTGGTCTCCTTCTCTGCGGTTCTGCATGATATGCTGTCTCACGAGCCCCTGGGAAAGAACTCCTTGGCCACTGCCGCTTCTGGGCAAGGACATCCAGCTAAGCGGCTGAGGAAGGTTGTGCAGAAAGTCCCCGAAATGTAACACTAGGTTTCCATTAGGAAACATGCTGTGTCACTCTCCAGAAGGGCCACACTGACCCCTGAAGGGTCTAGAAGCTTTGGCAAGCCGCGTACAGCTCAGAGTCTCCCAGCGTCCCCAGGTTTCCTTTCATGTATCCTAGCACACAGCAGAAACGTTCCTCGGGACGTGAAGCTGTGCTGGCTCTGGGAAAGTTAGTTTTCGGAGGGGGGACAGAGGCAATTCAATCTAACCCTGTCAAGGCAGCATCTGCGTTTTCTTCTCTCATGGCGCACTGCACGGGGTTCCATGAACCTGAAATGCTCTCAATGTGTCGCTAACATAACATGGCAATCAACCTCAGTGGTTTCAGCGGCATTCGAGGGTCCAACTCCTCAAGAGGCCTCGCCCCTCACGAGCCCCTTAGAAGAAACGTTGCATCTTCTGTCTCTCCATCAGGAGGAGTTCTATGCACCGTGTTGGTGCCTGGAGCGTAGGAAAGATACACTCGATGTGCGGATGTAGGAAGTATACCAGGGCAGACGTCTGTTCAAATGCTTCTCCTCTAGGAACTATCCTGCCTGCCCAGAGAGCACTGTGCTCCAAAAGAGTGGCAGTGAAGGCCGTTCACACCACAGCAATGGCCTCGTTTCCCTCAGACAACTTGGAAGCGTTTGCTACACTCCAGTACAACTCGCTGCTCGGCAGGACGTTCGGGCAGGCTGTGGATATTTTCCACTCAAGCTGAACAGGCCCTGAGAGGCAGGCGAGACTTGAAAACATTCCTTGCCTACCTCTCCTTGAAGGCAGCGGTTAGCACTGTGTTCCAGGGCCCAAAATCTGAGCTGGGGAGGCCTTCGGTCTCCACGACGAGGCATGCTTTGGGTTCAGTGTATGTACGAGTTTCTCAGGAGCAAGTTCTGCTTCTCTTATTTCGCCTCCTTTAGCTGTGTTTGGCAGCCCTTGGTATGCCCTAGGCCCTCGAAAGCAAGAGATTTTCACGGGGGGCTTTTGGAACCGGATTATGAACGAAGGACACTACGGCCACTGTTTCCTACCATCCAGCCACAGCTCTTCGGTGTTTCATAGGGCGGTGAGGTATAACGAATGGGCACACAGGGTTTATGTTCTTGAAGAGATGTGTACGGCGTTGAGGGAAGGGGTCATTTCAACGCTATGCCTAACTCGGTGTTCTGAGACGGAAGAGGAGTCCCAGCCTGGCAGTCTGCAAGAAAGGACGTCTTCACTGAGGAGAGAATGTGCTGTTCCTTCCCCACAAGATGCGGGGCGTTGGAGACTTTCTTGCTCTTCCCTGAACGCACTTTACAGCCTGTAGCTGAACGGTGGGCTAAGCGCAGAGAGACCTGCACCAGTAACCTTCGAAACTGTCATTGGGAATTGGCTGGGCCTTTGTGCTCCAAGGCTGAGTAGAAAAGCTAACCTCTTCCAAACCAGAGAGAGGCAGGTCTCCTTCTCGGCGGTCCTACATGATATGCTGTCTCACGAGCTCAAAGCAAAGAAATCCTGGGCAACTGTTGTTTCTGGACAAGGCCCGTAACCTTGGGCAACGGGGTATTCCTAGAAGGAGAAGGAGGCCGTTGTTTCCTCCCATCACGCGACAACTCCTTTGTGTTTCTTGGGAGGTAAGATGTAATGAATGGGGACCCATGGAGTATAGTCTTTAAGAGATGTGTCCGGCCTTGAGGGAAGGGGTCATTTCAGGGCTATGCTGAACTCGGCGTTCTGAAAAGGAATAGGAGCTCGGGCCAGGCAGGCTGCAAGAAAAGATTTCTTTACGAAGAGGAAATGTGCCGTTCCTAAACAACATGGTGCGGGAGGCTGCAGAGTGGAGGCTACTTCACTGAATGCACCTAGGAGACGGGAGCTGAGCAGGGGGCTGATGGCAGAGAGACCTTCAATACTACAGTTCTAAAGTACCATTGGGAGCTGACTGGATCTCTGAGTTCAAAGGCTCAAAGGCAGAAAAGCGAACCTCTGAAAACCCGGAGAAAGGCTGGTCTCCTTCTCTGCGGTTCTGCATGATATGCTGTCTCACGAGCCCCTGGGAAAGAACTCCTTGGCCACTGCCGCTTCTGGGCAAGGACATCCAGCTAAGCGGCTGAGGAAGGTTGTGCAGAAAGTCCCCGAAATGTAACACTAGGTTTCCATTAGGAAACATGCTGTGTCACTCTCCAGAAGGGCCACACTGACCCCTGAAGGGTCTAGAAGCTTTGGCAAGCCGCGTACAGCTCAGAGTCTCCCAGCGTCCCCAGGTTTCCTTTCATGTATCCTAGCACACAGCAGAAACGTTCCTCGGGACGTGAAGCTGTGCTGGCTCTGGGAAAGTTAGTTTTCGGAGGGGGGACAGAGGCAATTCAATCTAACCCTGTCAAGGCAGCATCTGCGTTTTCTTCTCTCATGGCGCACTGCACGGGGTTCCATGAACCTGAAATGCTCTCAATGTGTCGCTAACATAACATGGCAATCAACCTCAGTGGTTTCAGCGGCATTCGAGGGTCCAACTCCTCAAGAGGCCTCGCCCCTCACGAGCCCCTTAGAAGAAACGTTGCATCTTCTGTCTCTCCATCAGGAGGAGTTCTATGCACCGTGTTGGTGCCTGGAGCGTAGGAAAGATACACTCGATGTGCGGATGTAGGAAGTATACCAGGGCAGACGTCTGTTCAAATGCTTCTCCTCTAGGAACTATCCTGCCTGCCCAGAGAGCACTGTGCTCCAAAAGAGTGGCAGTGAAGGCCGTTCACACCACAGCAATGGCCTCGTTTCCCTCAGACAACTTGGAAGCGTTTGCTACACTCCAGTACAACTCGCTGCTCGGCAGGACGTTCGGGCAGGCTGTGGATATTTTCCACTCAAGCTGAACAGGCCCTGAGAGGCAGGCGAGACTTGAAAACATTCCTTGCCTACCTCTCCTTGAAGGCAGCGGTTAGCACTGTGTTCCAGGGCCCAAAATCTGAGCTGGGGAGGCCTTCGGTCTCCACGACGAGGCATGCTTTGGGTTCAGTGTATGTACGAGTTTCTCAGGAGCAAGTTCTGCTTCTCTTATTTCGCCTCCTTTAGCTGTGTTTGGCAGCCCTTGGTATGCCCTAGGCCCTCGAAAGCAAGAGATTTTCACGGGGGGCTTTTGGAACCGGATTATGAACGAAGGACACTACGGCCACTGTTTCCTACCATCCAGCCACAGCTCTTCGGTGTTTCATAGGGCGGTGAGGTATAACGAATGGGCACACAGGGTTTATGTTCTTGAAGAGATGTGTACGGCCTTGAGGGAAGGGGTCATTTCAACGCTATGCCTAACTCGGTGTTCTGAGACGGAAGAGGAGTCCCAGCCTGGCAGTCTGCAAGAAAGGACGTCTTCACTGAGGAGAGAATGTGCTGTTCCTTCCCCACAAGATGCGGGGCGTTGGAGACTTTCTTGCTCTTCCCTGAACGCACTTTACAGCCTGTAGCTGAACGGTGGGCTAAGCGCAGAGAGACCTGCACCAGTAACCTTCGAAACTGTCATTGGGAATTGGCTGGGCCTTTGTGCTCCAAGGCTGAGTAGAAAAGCTAACCTCTTCCAAACCAGAGAGAGGCAGGTCTCCTTCTCGGCGGTCCTACATGATATGCTGTCTCACGAGCTCAAAGCAAAGAAATCCTGGGCAACTGTTGCTTCTGGACAAGGCCCGTAACCTTGGGCAACGGGGTATTCCTAGAAGGAGAAGGAGGCCGTTGTTTCCTCCCATCACGCGACAACTCCTTTGTGTTTCTTGGGAGGTAAGATGTAATGAATGGGGACCCATGGAGTATAGTCTTTAAGAGATGTGTCCGGCCTTGAGGGAAGGGGTCATTTCAGGGCTATGCCGAACTCGGCATTCTGAAAAGGAATAGGAGCTCGGGCCAGGCAGGCTGCAAGAAAAGATTTCTTTACGAAGAGGAAATGTGCCGTTCCTAAACAACATGGTGCGGGAGGCTGCAGAGTGGAGGCTACTTCACTGAATGCACCTAGGAGACGGGAGCTGAGCAGGGGGCTGATGGCAGAGAGACCTTCAGTACTACAGTTCTAAAGTATCATTGGGAGCTGACTGGATCTCTGAGTTCAAAGGCTCAAAGGCAGAAAAGCGAACCTCTGAAAACCCGGAGAAAGGCTGGTCTCCTTCTCTGCGGTTCTGCATGATATGCTGTCTCACGAGCCCCTGGGAAAGAACTCCTTGGCCACTGCCGCTTCTGGGCAAGGACATCCAGCTAAGCGGCTGAGGAAGGTTGTGCAGAAAGTCCCCGAAATGTAACACTAGGTTTCCATTAGGAAACATGCTGTGTCACTCTCCAGAAGGGCCACACTGACCCCTGAAGGGTCTAGAAGCTTTGGCAAGCCGCGTACAGCTCAGAGTCTCCCAGCGTCCCCAGGTTTCCTTTCATGTATCCTAGCACACAGCAGAAACGTTCCTCGGGACGTGAAGCTGTGCTGGCTCTGGGAAAGTTAGTTTTCGGAGGGGGGACAGAGGCAATTCAATCTAACCCTGTCAAGGCAGCATCTGCGTTTTCTTCTCTCATGGCGCACTGCACGGGGTTCCATGAACCTGAAATGCTCTCAATGTGTCGCTAACATAACATGGCAATCAACCTCAGTGGTTTCAGCGGCATTCGAGGGTCCAACTCCTCAAGAGGCCTCGCCCCTCACGAGCCCCTTAGAAGAAACGTTGCATCTTCTGTCTCTCCATCAGGAGGAGTTCTATGCACCGTGTTGGTGCCTGGAGCGTAGGAAAGATACACTCGATGTGCGGATGTAGGAAGTATACCAGGGCAGACGTCTGTTCAAATGCTTCTCCTCTAGGAACTATCCTGCCTGCCCAGAGAGCACTGTGCTCCAAAAGAGTGGCAGTGAAGGCCGTTCACACCACAGCAATGGCCTCGTTTCCCTCAGACAACTTGGAAGCGTTTGCTACACTCCAGTACAACTCGCTGCTCGGCAGGACGTTCGGGCAGGCTGTGGATATTTTCCAC
Organism: Balaenoptera ricei; assembly: GCF_028023285.1. Classification (NCBI taxonomy): domain Eukaryota; kingdom Metazoa; phylum Chordata; class Mammalia; order Artiodactyla; family Balaenopteridae; genus Balaenoptera; species Balaenoptera ricei. The sequence goes on along the minus strand of NC_082646.1, from coordinate 26,254,290 downwards.
TCAAGCTGAACAGGCCCTGAGAGGCAGGCGAGACTTGAAAACATTCCTTGCCTACCTCTCCTTGAAGGCAGCGGTTAGCACTGTGTTCCAGGGCCCAAAATCTGAGCTGGGGAGGCCTTCGGTCTCCACGACGAGGCATGCTTTGGGTTCAGTGTATGTACGAGTTTCTCAGGAGCAAGTTCTGCTTCTCTTATTTCGCCTCCTTTAGCTGTGTTTGGCAGCCCTTGGTATGCCCTAGGCCCTCGAAAGCAAGAGATTTTCACGGGGGGCTTTTGGAACCGGATTATGAACGAAGGACACTACGGCCACTGTTTCCTACCATCCAGCCACAGCTCTTCGGTGTTTCATAGGGCGGTGAGGTATAACGAATGGGCACACAGGGTTTATGTTCTTGAAGAGATGTGTACGGCCTTGAGGGAAGGGGTCATTTCAACGCTATGCCTAACTCGGTGTTCTGAGACGGAAGAGGAGTCCCAGCCTGGCAGTCTGCAAGAAAGGACGTCTTCACTGAGGAGAGAATGTGCTGTTCCTTCCCCACAAGATGCGGGGCGTTGGAGACTTTCTTGCTCTTCCCTGAACGCACTTTACAGCCTGTAGCTGAACGGTGGGCTAAGCGCAGAGAGACCTGCACCAGTAACCTTCGAAACTGTCATTGGGAATTGGCTGGGCCTTTGTGCTCCAAGGCTGAGTAGAAAAGCTAACCTCTTCCAAACCAGAGAGAGGCAGGTCTCCTTCTCGGCGGTCCTACATGATATGCTGTCTCACGAGCTCAAAGCAAAGAAATCCTGGGCAACTGTTGCTTCTGGACAAGGCCCGTAACCTTGGGCAACGGGGTATTCCTAGAAGGAGAAGGAGGCCGTTGTTTCCTCCCATCACGCGACAACTCCTTTGTGTTTCTTGGGAGGTAAGATGTAATGAATGGGGACCCATGGAGTATAGTCTTTAAGAGATGTGTCCGGCCTTGAGGGAAGGGGTCATTTCAGGGCTATGCCGAACTCGGCATTCTGAAAAGGAATAGGAGCTCGGGCCAGGCAGGCTGCAAGAAAAGATTTCTTTACGAAGAGGAAATGTGCCGTTCCTAAACAACATGGTGCGGGAGGCTGCAGAGTGGAGGCTACTTCACTGAATGCACCTAGGAGACGGGAGCTGAGTAGGGGGCTGAGGGCAGAGAGACCTTCAGTACTACAGTTCTAAAGTATCATTGGGAGCTGACTGGATCTCTGAGTTCAAAGGCTCAAAGGCAGAAAAGCGAACCTCTGAAAACCCGGAGAAAGGCTGGTCTCCTTCTCTGCGGTTCTGCATGATATGCTGTCTCACGAGCCCCTGGGAAAGAACTCCTTGGCCACTGCCGCTTCTGGGCAAGGACATCCAGCTAAGCGGCTGAGGAAGGTTGTGCAGAAAGTCCCTGAAATGTAACACTAGGTTTCCATTAGGAAACATGCTGTGTCACTCTCCAGAAGGGCCACACTGACCCCTGAAGGGTCTAGAAGCTTTGGCAAGCCGCGTACAGCTCAGAGTCTCCCAGCGTCCCCAGGTTTCCTTTCATGTATCCTAGCACACAGCAGAAACGTTCCTCGGGACGTGAAGCTGTGCTGGCTCTGGGAAAGTTAGTTTTCGGAGGGGGGACAGAGGCAATTCAATCTAACCCTGTCAAGGCAGCATCTGCGTTTTCTTCTCTCATGGCGCACTGCACGGGGTTCCATGAACCTGAAATGCTCTCAATGTGTCGCTAACATAACATGGCAATCAACCTCAGTGGTTTCAGCGGCATTCGAGGGTCCAACTCCTCAAGAGGCCTCGCCCCTCACGAGCCCCTTAGAAGAAACGTTGCATCTTCTGTCTCTCCATCAGGAGGAGTTCTATGCACCGTGTTGGTGCCTGGAGCGTAGGAAAGATACACTCGATGTGCGGATGTAGGAAGTATACCAGGGCAGACGTCTGTTCAAATGCTTCTCCTCTAGGAACTATCCTGCCTGCCCAGAGAGCACTGTGCTCCAAAAGAGTGGCAGTGAAGGCCGTTCACACCACAGCAATGGCCTCGTTTCCCTCAGACAACTTGGAAGCGTTTGCTACACTCCAGTACAACTCGCTGCTCGGCAGGACGTTCGGGCAGGCTGTGGATATTTTCCACTCAAGCTGAACAGGCCCTGAGAGGCAGGCGAGACTTGAAAACATTCCTTGCCTACCTCTCCTTGAAGGCAGCGGTTAGCACTGTGTTCCAGGGCCCAAAATCTGAGCTGGGGAGGCCTTCGGTCTCCACGAAGAGGCATGCTTTGGGTTCAGTGTATGTACGAGTTTCTCAGGAGCAAGTTCTGCTTCTCTTATTTCGCCTCCTTTAGCTGTGTTTGGCAGCCTTTGATATGCCCTAGGCCCTCGAAAGCAAGAGATTTTCACGGGGGGCTTTTGGAACCGGATTATGAACGAAGGACACTACGGCCACTGTTTCCTACCATCCAGCCACAGCTCTTCGGTGTTTCATAGGGCGGTGAGGTATAACGAATGGGCACACAGGGTTTATGTTCTTGAAGAGATGTGTACGGCCTTGAGGGAAGGGGTCATTTCAACGCTATGCCTAACTCGGTGTTCTGAGACGGAAGAGGAGTCCCAGCCTGGCAGTCTGCAAGAAAGGACGTCTTCACTGAGGAGAGAATGTGCTGTTCCTTCCCCACAAGATGCGGGGCGTTGGAGACTTTCTTGCTCTTCCCTGAACGCACTTTACAGCCTGTAGCTGAACGGTGGGCTAAGCGCAGAGAGACCTGCACCAGTAACCTTCGAAACTGTCATTGGGAATTGGCTGGGCCTTTGTGCTCCAAGGCTGAGTAGAAAAGCTAACCTCTTCCAAACCAGAGAGAGGCAGGTCTCCTTCTCGGCGGTCCTACATGATATGCTGTCTCACGAGCTCAAAGCAAAGAAATCCTGGGCAACTGTTGCTTCTGGACAAGGCCCGTAACCTTGGGCAACGGGGTATTCCGAGAAGGAGAAGGAGGCCGTTGTTTCCTCCCATCACGCGACAACTCCTTTGTGTTTCTTGGGAGGTAAGATGTAATGAATGGGGACCCATGGAGTATAGTCTTTAAGAGATGTGTCCGGCCTTGAGGGAAGGGGTCATTTCAGGGCTATGCCGAACTCGGCGTTCTGAAAAGGAATAGGAGCTCGGGCCAGGCAGGCTGCAAGAAAAGATTTCTTTACGAAGAGGAAATGTGCCGTTCCTAAACAACATGGTGCGGGAGGCTGCAGAGTGGAGGCTACTTCACTGAATGCACCTAGGAGACGGGAGCTGAGCAGGGGGCTGATGGCAGAGAGACCTTCAATACTACAGTTCTAAAGTACCATTGGGAGCTGACTGGATCTCTGAGTTCAAAGGCTCAAAGGCAGAAAAGCGAACCTCTGAAAACCCAGAGAAAGGCTGGTCTCCTTCTCTGCGGTTCTGCATGATATGCTGTCTCACGAGCCCCTGGGAAAGAACTCCTTGGCCACTGCCGCTTCTGGGCAAGGACATCCAGCTAAGCGGCTGAGGAAGGTTGTTCAGAAAGTCCCCGAAATGTAACACTAGGTTTCCATTAGGAAACATGCTGTGTCACTCTCCAGAAGGGCCACACTGACCCCTGAAGGGTCTAGAAGCTTTGGCAAGCCGCGTACAGCTCAGAGTCTCCCAGCGTCCCCAGGTTTCCTTTCATGTATCCTAGCACACAGCAGAAACGTTCCTCGGGACGTGAAGCTGTGCTGGCTCTGGGAAAGTTAGTTTTCGGAGGGGGGACAGAGGCAATTCAATCTAACCCTGTCAAGGCAGCATCTGCGTTTTCTTCTCTCATGGCGCACTGCACGGGGTTCCATGAACCTGAAATGCTCTCAATGTGTCGCTAACATAACATGGCAATCAACCTCAGTGGTTTCAGCGGCATTCGAGGGTCCAACTCCTCAAGAGGCCTCGCCCCTCACGAGCCCCCTAGAAGAAATGTTGCGTCTTGTTTCTCGCCATCGAGAGCAGTTCTGTGCACCGTGTTGGTGCCTGGAGTGTAGGAAAGATACACTCGATGTGCGGATGTAGGAAGTATACCAGGGCAGACGTCTGTTCAAATGCTTCTCCTCTAGGAACTATCCTGCCTGCCCAGAGAGCACTGTGCTCCAAAAGAGTGGCAGTGAAGGCCGTTCACACCACAGCAATGGCCTCGTTTCCCTCAGACAACTTGGAAGCGTTTGCTACACTCCAGTACAACTCGCTGCTCGGCAGGACGTTCGGGCAGGCTGTGGATATTTTCCACTCAAGCTGAACAGGCCCTGAGAGGCAGGCGAGACTTGAAAACATTCCTTGCCTACCTCTCCTTGAAGGCAGCGGTTAGCACTGTGTTCCAGGGCCCAAAATCTGAGCTGGGGAGGCCTTCGGTCTCCACGACGAGGCATGCTTTGGGTTCAGTGTATGTACGAGTTTCTCAGGAGCAAGTTCTGCTTCTCTTATTTCGCCTCCTTTAGCTGTGTTTGGCAGCCCTTGGTATGCCCTAGGCCCTCGAAAGCAAGAGATTTTCACGGGGGGCTTTTGGAACCGGATTATGAACGAAGGACACTACGGCCACTGTTTCCTACCATCCAGCCACAGCTCTTCGGTGTTTCATAGGGCGGTGAGGTATAACGAATGGGCACACAGGGTTTATGTTCTTGAAGAGATGTGTACGGCGTTGAGGGAAGGGGTCATTTCAACGCTATGCCTAACTCGGTGTTCTGAGACGGAAGAGGAGTCCCAGCCTGGCAGTCTGCAAGAAAGGACGTCTTCACTGAGGAGAGAATGTGCTGTTCCTTCCCCACAAGATGCGGGGCGTTGGAGACTTTCTTGCTCTTCCCTGAACGCACTTTACAGCCTGTAGCTGAACGGTGGGCTAAGCGCAGAGAGACCTGCACCAGTAACCTTCGAAACTGTCATTGGGAATTGGCTGGGCCTTTGTGCTCCAAGGCTGAGTAGAAAAGCTAACCTCTTCCAAACCAGAGAGAGGCAGGTCTCCTTCTCGGCGGTCCTACATGATATGCTGTCTCACGAGCTCAAAGCAAAGAAATCCTGGGCAACTGTTGCTTCTGGACAAGGCCCGTAACCTTGGGCAACGGGGTATTCCTAGAAGGAGAAGGAGGCCGTTGTTTCCTCCCATCACGCGACAACTCCTTTGTGTTTCTTGGGAGGTAAGATGTAATGAATGGGGACCCATGGAGTATAGTCTTTAAGAGATGTGTCCGGCCTTGAGGGAAGGGGTCATTTCAGGGCTATGCCGAACTCGGCGTTCTGAAAAGGAATAGGAGCTCGGGCCAGGCAGGCTGCAAGAAAAGATTTCTTTACGAAGAGGAAATGTGCCGTTCCTAAACAACATGGTGCGGGAGGCTGCAGAGTGGAGGCTACTTCACTGAATGCACCTAGGAGACGGGAGCTGAGCAGGGGGCTGATGGCAGAGAGACCTTCAGTACTACAGTTCTAAAGTATCATTGGGAGCTGACTGGATCTCTGAGTTCAAAGGCTCAAAGGCAGAAAAGCGAACCTCTGAAAACCCGGAGAAAGGCTGGTCTCCTTCTCTGCGGTTCTGCATGATATGCTGTCTCACGAGCCCCTGGGAAAGAACTCCTTGGCCACTGCCGCTTCTGGGCAAGGACATCCAGCTAAGCGGCTGAGGAAGGTTGTGCAGAAAGTCCCCGAAATGTAACACTAGGTTTCCATTAGGAAACATGCTGTGTCACTCTCCAGAAGGGCCACACTGACCCCTGAAGGGTCTAGAAGCTTTGGCAAGCCGCGTACAGCTCAGAGTCTCCCAGCGTCCCCAGGTTTCCTTTCATGTATCCTAGCACACAGCAGAAACGTTCCTCGGGACGTGAAGCTGTGCTGGCTCTGGGAAAGTTAGTTTTCGGAGGGGGGACAGAGGCAATTCAATCTAACCCTGTCAAGGCAGCATCTGCGTTTTCTTCTCTCATGGCGCACTGCACGGGGTTCCATGAACCTGAAATGCTCTCAATGTGTCGCTAACATAACATGGCAATCAACCTCAGTGGTTTCAGCGGCATTCGAGGGTCCAACTCCTCAAGAGGCCTCGCCCCTCACGAGCCCCTTAGAAGAAACGTTGCATCTTCTGTCTCTCCATCAGGAGGAGTTCTATGCACCGTGTTGGTGCCTGGAGCGTAGGAAAGATACACTCGATGTGCGGATGTAGGAAGTATACCAGGGCAGACGTCTGTTCAAATGCTTCTCCTCTAGGAACTATCCTGCCTGCCCAGAGAGCACTGTGCTCCAAAAGAGTGGCAGTGAAGGCCGTTCACACCACAGCAATGGCCTCGTTTCCCTCAGACAACTTGGAAGCGTTTGCTACACTCCAGTACAACTCGCTGCTCGGCAGGACGTTCGGGCAGGCTGTGGATATTTTCCACTCAAGCTGAACAGGCCCTGAGAGGCAGGCGAGACTTGAAAACATTCCTTGCCTACCTCTCCTTGAAGGCAGCGGTTAGCACTGTGTTCCAGGGCCCAAAATCTGAGCTGGGGAGGCCTTCGGTCTCCACGACGAGGCATGCTTTGGGTTCAGTGTATGTACGAGTTTCTCAGGAGCAAGTTCTGCTTCTCTTATTTCGCCTCCTTTAGCTGTGTTTGGCAGCCCTTGGTATGCCCTAGGCCCTCGAAAGCAAGAGATTTTCACGGGGGGCTTTTGGAACCGGATTATGAACGAAGGACACTACGGCCACTGTTTCCTACCATCCAGCCACAGCTCTTCGGTGTTTCATAGGGCGGTGAGGTATAACGAATGGGCACACAGGGTTTATGTTCTTGAAGAGATGTGTACGGCCTTGAGGGAAGGGGTCATTTCAACGCTATGCCTAACTCGGTGTTCTGAGACGGAAGAGGAGTCCCAGCCTGGCAGTCTGCAAGAAAGGACGTCTTCACTGAGGAGAGAATGTGCTGTTCCTTCCCCACAAGATGCGGGGCGTTGGAGACTTTCTTGCTCTTCCCTGAACGCACTTTACAGCCTGTAGCTGAACGGTGGGCTAAGCGCAGAGAGACCTGCACCAGTAACCTTCGAAACTGTCATTGGGAATTGGCTGGGCCTTTGTGCTCCAAGGCTGAGTAGAAAAGCTAACCTCTTCCAAACCAGAGAGAGGCAGGTCTCCTTCTCGGCGGTCCTACATGATATGCTGTCTCACGAGCTCAAAGCAAAGAAATCCTGGGCAACTGTTGCTTCTGGACAAGGCCCGTAACCTTGGGCAACGGGGTATTCCTAGAAGGAGAAGGAGGCCGTTGTTTCCTCCCATCACGCGACAACTCCTTTGTGTTTCTTGGGAGGTAAGATGTAATGAATGGGGACCCATGGAGTATAGTCTTTAAGAGATGTGTCCGGCCTTGAGGGAAGGGGTCATTTCAGGGCTATGCCGAACTCGGCATTCTGAAAAGGAATAGGAGCTCGGGCCAGGCAGGCTGCAAGAAAAGATTTCTTTACGAAGAGGAAATGTGCCGTTCCTAAACAACATGGTGCGGGAGGCTGCAGAGTGGAGGCTACTTCACTGAATGCACCTAGGAGACGGGAGCTGAGTAGGGGGCTGAGGGCAGAGAGACCTTCAGTACTACAGTTCTAAAGTATCATTGGGAGCTGACTGGATCTCTGAGTTCAAAGGCTCAAAGGCAGAAAAGCGAACCTCTGAAAACCCGGAGAAAGGCTGGTCTCCTTCTCTGCGGTTCTGCATGATATGCTGTCTCACGAGCCCCTGGGAAAGAACTCCTTGGCCACTGCCGCTTCTGGGCAAGGACATCCAGCTAAGCGGCTGAGGAAGGTTGTGCAGAAAGTCCCTGAAATGTAACACTAGGTTTCCATTAGGAAACATGCTGTGTCACTCTCCAGAAGGGCCACACTGACCCCTGAAGGGTCTAGAAGCTTTGGCAAGCCGCGTACAGCTCAGAGTCTCCCAGCGTCCCCAGGTTTCCTTTCATGTATCCTAGCACACAGCAGAAACGTTCCTCGGGACGTGAAGCTGTGCTGGCTCTGGGAAAGTTAGTTTTCGGAGGGGGGACAGAGGCAATTCAATCTAACCCTGTCAAGGCAGCATCTGCGTTTTCTTCTCTCATGGCGCACTGCACGGGGTTCCATGAACCTGAAATGCTCTCAATGTGTCGCTAACATAACATGGCAATCAACCTCAGTGGTTTCAGCGGCATTCGAGGGTCCAACTCCTCAAGAGGCCTCGCCCCTCACGAGCCCCTTAGAAGAAACGTTGCATCTTCTGTCTCTCCATCAGGAGGAGTTCTATGCACCGTGTTGGTGCCTGGAGCGTAGGAAAGATACACTCGATGTGCGGATGTAGGAAGTATACCAGGGCAGACGTCTGTTCAAATGCTTCTCCTCTAGGAACTATCCTGCCTGCCCAGAGAGCACTGTGCTCCAAAAGAGTGGCAGTGAAGGCCGTTCACACCACAGCAATGGCCTCGTTTCCCTCAGACAACTTGGAAGCGTTTGCTACACTCCAGTACAACTCGCTGCTCGGCAGGACGTTCGGGCAGGCTGTGGATATTTTCCACTCAAGCTGAACAGGCCCTGAGAGGCAGGCGAGACTTGAAAACATTCCTTGCCTACCTCTCCTTGAAGGCAGCGGTTAGCACTGTGTTCCAGGGCCCAAAATCTGAGCTGGGGAGGCCTTCGGTCTCCACGAAGAGGCATGCTTTGGGTTCAGTGTATGTACGAGTTTCTCAGGAGCAAGTTCTGCTTCTCTTATTTCGCCTCCTTTAGCTGTGTTTGGCAGCCTTTGATATGCCCTAGGCCCTCGAAAGCAAGAGATTTTCACGGGGGGCTTTTGGAACCGGATTATGAACGAAGGACACTACGGCCACTGTTTCCTACCATCCAGCCACAGCTCTTCGGTGTTTCATAGGGCGGTGAGGTATAACGAATGGGCACACAGGGTTTATGTTCTTGAAGAGATGTGTACGGCCTTGAGGGAAGGGGTCATTTCAACGCTATGCCTAACTCGGTGTTCTGAGACGGAAGAGGAGTCCCAGCCTGGCAGTCTGCAAGAAAGGACGTCTTCACTGAGGAGAGAATGTGCTGTTCCTTCCCCACAAGATGCGGGGCGTTGGAGACTTTCTTGCTCTTCCCTGAACGCACTTTACAGCCTGTAGCTGAACGGTGGGCTAAGCGCAGAGAGACCTGCACCAGTAACCTTCGAAACTGTCATTGGGAATTGGCTGGGCCTTTGTGCTCCAAGGCTGAGTAGAAAAGCTAACCTCTTCCAAACCAGAGAGAGGCAGGTCTCCTTCTCGGCGGTCCTACATGATATGCTGTCTCACGAGCTCAAAGCAAAGAAATCCTGGGCAACTGTTGCTTCTGGACAAGGCCCGTAACCTTGGGCAACGGGGTATTCCGAGAAGGAGAAGGAGGCCGTTGTTTCCTCCCATCACGCGACAACTCCTTTGTGTTTCTTGGGAGGTAAGATGTAATGAATGGGGACCCATGGAGTATAGTCTTTAAGAGATGTGTCCGGCCTTGAGGGAAGGGGTCATTTCAGGGCTATGCCGAACTCGGCGTTCTGAAAAGGAATAGGAGCTCGGGCCAGGCAGGCTGCAAGAAAAGATTTCTTTACGAAGAGGAAATGTGCCGTTCCTAAACAACATGGTGCGGGAGGCTGCAGAGTGGAGGCTACTTCACTGAATGCACCTAGGAGACGGGAGCTGAGCAGGGGGCTGATGGCAGAGAGACCTTCAATACTACAGTTCTAAAGTACCATTGGGAGCTGACTGGATCTCTGAGTTCAAAGGCTCAAAGGCAGAAAAGCGAACCTCTGAAAACCCAGAGAAAGGCTGGTCTCCTTCTCTGCGGTTCTGCATGATATGCTGTCTCACGAGCCCCTGGGAAAGAACTCCTTGGCCACTGCCGCTTCTGGGCAAGGACATCCAGCTAAGCGGCTGAGGAAGGTTGTTCAGAAAGTCCCCGAAATGTAACACTAGGTTTCCATTAGGAAACATGCTGTGTCACTCTCCAGAAGGGCCACACTGACCCCTGAAGGGTCTAGAAGCTTTGGCAAGCCGCGTACAGCTCAGAGTCTCCCAGCGTCCCCAGGTTTCCTTTCATGTATCCTAGCACACAGCAGAAACGTTCCTCGGGACGTGAAGCTGTGCTGGCTCTGGGAAAGTTAGTTTTCGGAGGGGGGACAGAGGCAATTCAATCTAACCCTGTCAAGGCAGCATCTGCGTTTTCTTCTCTCATGGCGCACTGCACGGGGTTCCATGAACCTGAAATGCTCTCAATGTGTCGCTAACATAACATGGCAATCAACCTCAGTGGTTTCAGCGGCATTCGAGGGTCCAACTCCTCAAGAGGCCTCGCCCCTCACGAGCCCCCTAGAAGAAATGTTGCGTCTTGTTTCTCGCCATCGAGAGCAGTTCTGTGCACCGTGTTGGTGCCTGGAGTGTAGGAAAGATACACTCGATGTGCGGATGTAGGAAGTATACCAGGGCAGACGTCTGTTCAAATGCTTCTCCTCTAGGAACTATCCTGCCTGCCCAGAGAGCACTGTGCTCCAAAAGAGTGGCAGTGAAGGCCGTTCACACCACAGCAATGGCCTCGTTTCCCTCAGACAACTTGGAAGCGTTTGCTACACTCCAGTACAACTCGCTGCTCGGCAGGACGTTCGGGCAGGCTGTGGATATTTTCCACTCAAGCTGAACAGGCCCTGAGAGGCAGGCGAGACTTGAAAACATTCCTTGCCTACCTCTCCTTGAAGGCAGCGGTTAGCACTGTGTTCCAGGGCCCAAAATCTGAGCTGGGGAGGCCTTCGGTCTCCACGACGAGGCATGCTTTGGGTTCAGTGTATGTACGAGTTTCTCAGGAGCAAGTTCTGCTTCTCTTATTTCGCCTCCTTTAGCTGTGTTTGGCAGCCCTTGGTATGCCCTAGGCCCTCGAAAGCAAGAGATTTTCACGGGGGGCTTTTGGAACCGGATTATGAACGAAGGACACTACGGCCACTGTTTCCTACCATCCAGCCACAGCTCTTCGGTGTTTCATAGGGCGGTGAGGTATAACGAATGGGCACACAGGGTTTATGTTCTTGAAGAGATGTGTACGGCCTTGAGGGAAGGGGTCATTTCAACGCTATGCCTAACTCGGTGTTCTGAGACGGAAGAGGAGTCCCAGCCTGGCAGTCTGCAAGAAAGGACGTCTTCACTGAGGAGAGAATGTGCTGTTCCTTCCCCACAAGATGCGGGGCGTTGGAGACTTTCTTGCTCTTCCCTGAACGCACTTTACAGCCTGTAGCTGAACGGTGGGCTAAGCGCAGAGAGACCTGCACCAGTAACCTTCGAAACTGTCATTGGGAATTGGCTGGGCCTTTGTGCTCCAAGGCTGAGTAGAAAAGCTAACCTCTTCCAAACCAGAGAGAGGCAGGTCTCCTTCTCGGCGGTCCTACATGATATGCTGTCTCACGAGCTCAAAGCAAAGAAATCCTGGGCAACTGTTGCTTCTGGACAAGGCCCGTAACCTTGGGCAACGGGGTATTCCGAGAAGGAGAAGGAGGCCGTTGTTTCCTCCCATCACGCGACAACTCCTTTGTGTTTCTTGGGAGGTAAGATGTAATGAATGGGGACCCATGGAGTATAGTCTTTAAGAGATGTGTCCGGCCTTGAGGGAAGGGGTCATTTCAGGGCTATGCCGAACTCGGCGTTCTGAAAAGGAATAGGAGCTCGGGCCAGGCAGGCTGCAAGAAAAGATTTCTTTACGAAGAGGAAATGTGCCGTTCCTAAACAACATGGTGCGGGAGGCTGCAGAGTGGAGGCTACTTCACTGAATGCACCTAGGAGACGGGAGCTGAGCAGGGGGCTGATGGCAGAGAGACCTTCAGTACTACAGTTCTAAAGTATCATTGGGAGCTGACTGGATCTCTGAGTTCAAAGGCTCAAAGGCAGAAAAGCGAACCTCTGAAAACCCGGAGAAAGGCTGGTCTCCTTCTCTGCGGTTCTGCATGATATGCTGTCTCACGAGCCCCTGGGAAAGAACTCCTTGGCCACTGCCGCTTCTGGGCAAGGACATCCAGCTAAGCGGCTGAGGAAGGTTGTGCAGAAAGTCCCCGAAATGTAACACTAGGTTTCCATTAGGAAACATGCTGTGTCACTCTCCAGAAGGGCCACACTGACCCCTGAAGGGTCTAGAAGCTTTGGCAAGCCGCGTACAGCTCAGAGTCTCCCAGCGTCCCCAGGTTTCCTTTCATGTATCCTAGCACACAGCAGAAACGTTCCTCGGGACGTGAAGCTGTGCTGGCTCTGGGAAAGTTAGTTTTCGGAGGGGGGACAGAGGCAATTCAATCTAACCCTGTCAAGGCAGCATCTGCGTTTTCTTCTCTCATGGCGCACTGCACGGGGTTCCATGAACCTGAAATGCTCTCAATGTGTCGCTAACATAACATGGCAATCAACCTCAGTGGTTTCAGCGGCATTCGAGGGTCCAACTCCTCAAGAGGCCTCGCCCCTCACGAGCCCCTTAGAAGAAACGTTGCATCTTCTGTCTCTCCATCAGGAGGAGTTCTATGCACCGTGTTGGTGCCTGGAGCGTAGGAAAGATACACTCGATGTGCGGATGTAGGAAGTATACCAGGGCAGACGTCTGTTCAAATGCTTCTCCTCTAGGAACTATCCTGCCTGCCCAGAGAGCACTGTGCTCCAAAAGAGTGGCAGTGAAGGCCGTTCACACCACAGCAATGGCCTCGTTTCCCTCAGACAACTTGGAAACGTTTGCTACACTCCAGTACAACTCGCTGCTCGGCAGGACGTTCGGGCAGGCTGTGGATATTTTCCACTCAAGCTGAACAGGCCCTGAGAGGCAGGCGAGACTTGAAAACATTCCTTGCCTACCTCTCCTTGAAGGCAGCGGTTAGCACTGTGTTCCAGGGCCCAAAATCTGAGCTGGGGAGGCCTTCGGTCTCCACGAAGAGGCATGCTTTGGGTTCAGTGTATGTACGAGTTTCTCAGGAGCAAGTTCTGCTTCTCTTATTTCGCCTCCTTTAGCTGTGTTTGGCAGCCTTTGATATGCCCTAGGCCCTCGAAAGCAAGAGATTTTCACGGGGGGCTTTTGGAACCGGATTATGAACGAAGGACACTACGGCCACTGTTTCCTACCATCCAGCCACAGCTCTTCGGTCTTTCATAGGGCGGTGAGGTATAACGAATGGGCACACAGGGTTTATGTTCTTGAAGAGATGTGTACGGCGTTGAGGGAAGGGGTCATTTCAACGCTATGCCTAACTCGGTGTTCTGAGACGGAAGAGGAGTCCCAGCCTGGCAGTCTGCAAGAAAGGACGTCTTCACTGAGGAGAGAATGTGCTGTTCCTTCCCCACAAGATGCGGGGCGTTGGAGACTTTCTTGCTCTTCCCTGAACGCACTTTACAGCCTGTAGCTGAACGGTGGGCTAAGCGCAGAGAGACCTGCACCAGTAACCTTCGAAACTGTCATTGGGAATTGGCTGGGCCTTTGTGCTCCAAGGCTGAGTAGAAAAGCTAACCTCTTCCAAACCAGAGAGAGGCAGGTCTCCTTCTCGGCGGTCCTACATGATATGCTGTCTCACGAGCTCAAAGCAAAGAAATCCTGGGCAACTGTTGCTTCTGGACAAGGCCCGTAACCTTGGGCAACGGGGTATTCCGAGAAGGAGAAGGAGGCCGTTGTTTCCTCCCATCACGCGACAACTCCTTTGTGTTTCTTGGGAGGTAAGATGTAATGAATGGGGACCCATGGAGTATAGTCTTTAAGAGATGTGTCCGGCCTTGAGGGAAGGGGTCATTTCAGGGCTATGCCGAACTCGGCGTTCTGAAAAGGAATAGGAGCTCGGGCCAGGCAGGCTGCAAGAAAAGATTTCTTTACGAAGAGGAAATGTGCCGTTCCTAAACAACATGGTGCGGGAGGCTGCAGAGTGGAGGCTACTTCACTGAATGCACCTAGGAGACGGGAGCTGAGCAGGGGCCTGATGGCAGAGAGACCTTCAATACTACAGTTCTAAAGTACCATTGGGAGCTGACTGGATCTCTGAGTTCAAAGGCTCAAAGGCAGAAAAGCGAACCTCTGAAAACCCAGAGAAAGGCTGGTCTCCTTCTCTGCGGTTCTGCATGATATGCTGTCTCACGAGCCCCTGGGAAAGAACTCCTTGGCCACTGCCGCTTCTGGGCAAGGACATCCAGCTAAGCGGCTGAGGAAGGTTGTGCAGAAAGTCCCCGAAATGTAACACTAGGTTTCCATTAGGAAACATGCTGTGTCACTCTCCAGAAGGGCCACACTGACCCCTGAAGGGTCTAGAAGCTTTGGCAAGCCGCGTACAGCTCAGAGTCTCCCAGCGTCCCCAGGTTTCCTTTCATGTATCCTAGCACACAGCAGAAACGTTCCTCGGGACGTGAAGCTGTGCTGGCTCTGGGAAAGTTAGTTTTCGGAGGGGGGACAGAGGCAATTCAATCTAACCCTGTCAAGGCAGCATCTGCGTTTTCTTCTCTCATGGCGCACTGCACGGGGTTCCATGAACCTGAAATGCTCTCAATGTGTCGCTAACATAACATGGCAATCAACCTCAGTGGTTTCAGCGGCATTCGAGGGTCCAACTCCTCAAGAGGCCTCGCCCCTCACGAGCCCCCTAGAAGAAATGTTGCGTCTTGTTTCTCGCCATCGAGAGCAGTTCTGTGCACCGTGTTGGTGCCTGGAGCGTAGGAAAGATACACTCGATGTGCGGATGTAGGAAGTATACCAGGGCAGACGTCTGTTCAAATGCTTCTCCTCTAGGAACTATCCTGCCTGCCCAGAGAGCACTGTGCTCCAAAAGAGTGGCAGTGAAGGCCGTTCACACCACAGCAATGGCCTCGTTTCCCTCAGACAACTTGGAAGCGTTTGCTACACTCCAGTACAACTCGCTGCTCGGCAGGACGTTCGGGCAGGCTGTGGATATTTTCCACTCAAGCTGAACAGGCCCTGAGAGGCAGGCGAGACTTGAAAACATTCCTTGCCTACCTCTCCTTGAAGGCAGCGGTTAGCACTGTGTTCCAGGGCCCAAAATCTGAGCTGGGGAGGCCTTCGGTCTCCACGAAGAGGCATGCTTTGGGTTCAGTGTATGTACGAGTTTCTCAGGAGCAAGTTCTGCTTCTCTTATTTCGCCTCCTTTAGCTGTGTTTGGCAGCCTTTGATATGCCCTAGGCCCTCGAAAGCAAGAGATTTTCACGGGGGGCTTTTGGAACCGGATTATGAACGAAGGACACTACGGCCACTGTTTCCTACCATCCAGCCACAGCTCTTCGGTGTTTCATAGGGCGGTGAGGTATAACGAATGGGCACACAGGGTTTATGTTCTTGAAGAGATGTGTACGGCCTTGAGGGAAGGGGTCATTTCAACGCTATGCCTAACTCGGTGTTCTGAGACGGAAGAGGAGTCCCAGCCTGGCAGTCTGCAAGAAAGGACGTCTTCACTGAGGAGAGAATGTGCTGTTCCTTCCCCACAAGATGCGGGGCGTTGGAGACTTTCTTGCTCTTCCCTGAACGCACTTTACAGCCTGTAGCTGAACGGTGGGCTAAGCGCAGAGAGACCTGCACCAGTAACCTTCGAAACTGTCATTGGGAATTGGCTGGGCCTTTGTGCTCCAAGGCTGAGTAGAAAAGCTAACCTCTTCCAAACCAGAGAGAGGCAGGTCTCCTTCTCGGCGGTCCTACATGATATGCTGTCTCACGAGCTCAAAGCAAAGAAATCCTGGGCAACTGTTGCTTCTGGACAAGGCCCGTAACCTTGGGCAACGGGGTATTCCGAGAAGGAGAAGGAGGCCGTTGTTTCCTCCCATCACGCGACAACTCCTTTGTGTTTCTTGGGAGGTAAGATGTAATGAATGGGGACCCATGGAGTATAGTCTTTAAGAGATGTGTCCGGCCTTGAGGGAAGGGGTCATTTCAGGGCTATGCCGAACTCGGCGTTCTGAAAAGGAATAGGAGCTCGGGCCAGGCAGGCTGCAAGAAAAGATTTCTTTACGAAGAGGAAATGTGCCGTTCCTAAACAACATGGTGCGGGAGGCTGCAGAGTGGAGGCTACTTCACTGAATGCACCTAGGAGACGGGAGCTGAGCAGGGGGCTGATGGCAGAGAGACCTTCAATACTACAGTTCTAAAGTACCATTGGGAGCTGACTGGATCTCTGAGTTCAAAGGCTCAAAGGCAGAAAAGCGAACCTCTGAAAACCCAGAGAAAGGCTGGTCTCCTTCTCTGCGGTTCTGCATGATATGCTGTCTCACGAGCCCCTGGGAAAGAACTCCTTGGCCACTGCCGCTTCTGGGCAAGGACATCCAGCTAAGCGGCTGAGGAAGGTTGTGCAGAAAGTCCCCGAAATGTAACACTAGGTTTCCATTAGGAAACATGCTGTGTCACTCTCCAGAAGGGCCACACTGACCCCTGAAGGGTCTAGAAGCTTTGGCAAGCCGCGTACAGCTCAGAGTCTCCCAGCGTCCCCAGGTTTCCTTTCATGTATCCTAGCACACAGCAGAAACGTTCCTCGGGACGTGAAGCTGTGCTGGCTCTGGGAAAGTTAGTTTTCGGAGGGGGGACAGAGGCAATTCAATCTAACCCTGTCAAGGCAGCATCTGCGTTTTCTTCTCTCATGGCGCACTGCACGGGGTTCCATGAACCTGAAATGCTCTCAATGTGTCGCTAACATAACATGGCAATCAACCTCAGTGGTTTCAGCGGCATTCGAGGGTCCAACTCCTCAAGAGGCCTCGCCCCTCACGAGCCCCCTAGAAGAAATGTTGCGTCTTGTTTCTCGCCATCGAGAGCAGTTCTGTGCACCGTGTTGGTGCCTGGAGCGTAGGAAAGATACACTCGATGTGCGGATGTAGGAAGTATACCAGGGCAGACGTCTGTTCAAATGCTTCTCCTCTAGGAACTATCCTGCCTGCCCAGAGAGCACTGTGCTCCAAAAGAGTGGCAGTGAAGGCCGTTCACACCACAGCAATGGCCTCGTTTCCCTCAGACAACTTGGAAGCGTTTGCTACACTCCAGTACAACTCGCTGCTCGGCAGGACGTTCGGGCAGGCTGTGGATATTTTCCACTCAAGCTGAACAGGCCCTGAGAGGCAGGCGAGACTTGAAAACATTCCTTGCCTACCTCTCCTTGAAGGCAGCGGTTAGCACTGTGTTCCAGGGCCCAAAATCTGAGCTGGGGAGGCCTTCGGTCTCCACGACGAGGCATGCTTTGGGTTCAGTGTATGTACGAGTTTCTCAGGAGCAAGTTCTGCTTCTCTTATTTCGCCTCCTTTAGCTGTGTTTGGCAGCCCTTGGTATGCCCTAGGCCCTCGAAAGCAAGAGATTTTCACGGGGGGCTTTTGGAACCGGATTATGAACGAAGGACACTACGGCCACTGTTTCCTACCATCCAGCCACAGCTCTTCGGTGTTTCATAGGGCGGTGAGGTATAACGAATGGGCACACAGGGTTTATGTTCTTGAAGAGATGTGTACGGCCTTGAGGGAAGGGGTCATTTCAACGCTATGCCTAACTCGGTGTTCTGAGACGGAAGAGGAGTCCCAGCCTGGCAGTCTGCAAGAAAGGACGTCTTCACTGAGGAGAGAATGTGCTGTTCCTTCCCCACAAGATGCGGGGCGTTGGAGACTTTCTTGCTCTTCCCTGAACGCACTTTACAGCCTGTAGCTGAACGGTGGGCTAAGCGCAGAGAGACCTGCACCAGTAACCTTCGAAACTGTCATTGGGAATTGGCTGGGCCTTTGTGCTCCAAGGCTGAGTAGAAAAGCTAACCTCTTCCAAACCAGAGAGAGGCAGGTCTCCTTCTCGGCGGTCCTACATGATATGCTGTCTCACGAGCTCAAAGCAAAGAAATCCTGGGCAACTGTTGCTTCTGGACAAGGCCCGTAACCTTGGGCAACGGGGTATTCCTAGAAGGAGAAGGAGGCCGTTGTTTCCTCCCATCACGCGACAACTCCTTTGTGTTTCTTGGGAGGTAAGATGTAATGAATGGGGACCCATGGAGTATAGTCTTTAAGAGATGTGTCCGGCCTTGAGGGAAGGGGTCATTTCAGGGCTATGCCGAACTCGGCGTTCTGAAAAGGAATAGGAGCTCGGGCCAGGCAGGCTGCAAGAAAAGATTTCTTTACGAAGAGGAAATGTGCCGTTCCTAAACAACATGGTGCGGGAGGCTGCAGAGTGGAGGCTACTTCACTGAATGCACCTAGGAGACGGGAGCTGAGCAGGGGGCTGATGGCAGAGAGACCTTCAATACTACAGTTCTAAAGTATCATTGGGAGCTGACTGGATCTCTGAGTTCAAAGGCTCAAAGGCAGAAAAGCGAACCTCTGAAAACCCGGAGAAAGGCTGGTCTCCTTCTCTGCGGTTCTGCATGATATGCTGTCTCACGAGCCCCTGGGAAAGAACTCCTTGGCCACTGCCGCTTCTGGGCAAGGACATCCAGCTAAGCGGCTGAGGAAGGTTGTGCAGAAAGTCCCCGAAATGTAACACTAGGTTTCCATTAGGAAACATGCTGTGTCACTCTCCAGAAGGGCCACACTGACCCCTGAAGGGTCTAGAAGCTTTGGCAAGCCGCGTACAGCTCAGAGTCTCCCAGCGTCCCCAGGTTTCCTTTCATGTATCCTAGCAGACAGCAGAAACGTTCCTCGGGACGTGAAGCTGTGCTGGCTCTGGGAAAGTTAGTTTTCGGAGGGGGGACAGAGGCAATTCAATCTAACCCTGTCAAGGCAGCATCTGCGTTTTCTTCTCTCATGGCGCACTGCACGGGGTTCCATGAACCTGAAATGCTCTCAATGTGTCGCTAACATAACATGGCAATCAACCTCAGTGGTTTCAGCGGCATTCGAGGGTCCAACTCCTCAAGAGGCCTCGCCCCTCACGAGCCCCCTAGAAGAAATGTTGCGTCTTGTTTCTCGCCATCGAGAGCAGTTCTGTGCACCGTGTTGGTGCCTGGAGTGTAGGAAAGATACACTCGATGTGCGGATGTAGGAAGTATACCAGGGCAGACGTCTGTTCAAATGCTTCTCCTCTAGGAACTATCCTGCCTGCCCAGAGAGCACTGTGCTCCAAAAGAGTGGCAGTGAAGGCCGTTCACACCACAGCAATGGCCTCGTTTCCCTCAGACAACTTGGAAGCGTTTGCTACACTCCAGTACAACTCGCTGCTCGGCAGGACGTTCGGGCAGGCTGTGGATATTTTCCACTCAAGCTGAACAGGCCCTGAGAGGCAGGCGAGACTTGAAAACATTCCTTGCCTACCTCTCCTTGAAGGCAGCGGTTAGCACTGTGTTCCAGGGCCCAAAATCTGAGCTGGGGAGGCCTTCGGTCTCCACGACGAGGCATGCTTTGGGTTCAGTGTATGTACGAGTTTCTCAGGAGCAAGTTCTGCTTCTCTTATTTCGCCTCCTTTAGCTGTGTTTGGCAGCCCTTGGTATGCCCTAGGCCCTCGAAAGCAAGAGATTTTCACGGGGGGCTTTTGGAACCGGATTATGAACGAAGGACACTACGGCCACTGTTTCCTACCATCCAGCCACAGCTCTTCGGTCTTTCATAGGGCGGTGAGGTATAACGAATGGGCACACAGGGTTTATGTTCTTGAAGAGATGTGTACAGCGTTGAGGGAAGGGGTCATTTCAACGCTATGCCTAACTCGGTGTTCTGAGACGGAAGAGGAGTCCCAGCCTGGCAGTCTGCAAGAAAGGACGTCTTCACTGAGGAGAGAATGTGCTGTTCCTTCCCCACAAGATGCGGGGCGTTGGAGACTTTCTTGCTCTTCCCTGAACGCACTTTACAGCCTGTAGCTGAACGGTGGGCTAAGCGCAGAGAGACCTGCACCAGTAACCTTCGAAACTGTCATTGGGAATTGGCTGGGCCTTTGTGCTCCAAGGCTGAGTAGAAAAGCTAACCTCTTCCAAACCAGAGAGAGGCAGGTCTCCTTCTCGGCGGTCCTACATGATATGCTGTCTCACGAGCTCAAAGCAAAGAAATCCTGGGCAACTGTTGCTTCTGGACAAGGCCCGTAACCTTGGGCAACGGGGTATTCCTAGAAGGAGAAGGAGGCCGTTGTTTCCTCCCATCACGCGACAACTCCTTTGTGTTTCTTGGGAGGTAAGATGTAATGAATGGGGACCCATGGAGTATAGTCTTTAAGAGATGTGTCCGGCCTTGAGGGAAGGGGTCATTTCAGGGCTATGCCGAACTCGGCGTTCTGAAAAGGAATAGGAGCTCGGGCCAGGCAGGCTGCAAGAAAAGATTTCTTTACGAAGAGGAAATGTGCCGTTCCTAAACAACATGGTGCGGGAGGCTGCAGAGTGGAGGCTACTTCACTGAATGCACCTAGGAGACGGGAGCTGAGCAGGGGGCTGATGGCAGAGAGACCTTCAATACTACAGTTCTAAAGTACCATTGGGAGCTGACTGGATCTCTGAGTTCAAAGGCTCAAAGGCAGAAAAGCGAACCTCTGAAAACCCAGAGAAAGGCTGGTCTCCTTCTCTGCGGTTCTGCATGATATGCTGTCTCACGAGCCCCTGGGAAAGAACTCCTTGGCCACTGCCGCTTCTGGGCAAGGACATCCAGCTAAGCGGCTGAGGAAGGTTGTGCAGAAAGTCCCCGAAATGTAACACTAGGTTTCCATTAGGAAACATGCTGTGTCACTCTCCAGAAGGGCCACACTGACCCCTGAAGGGTCTAGAAGCTTTGGCAAGCCGCGTACAGCTCAGAGTCTCCCAGCGTCCCCAGGTTTCCTTTCATGTATCCTAGCACACAGCAGAAACGTTCCTCGGGACGTGAAGCTGTGCTGGCTCTGGGAAAGTTAGTTTTCGGAGGGGGGACAGAGGCAATTCAATCTAACCCTGTCAAGGCAGCATCTGCGTTTTCTTCTCTCATGGCGCACTGCACGGGGTTCCATGAACCTGAAATGCTCTCAATGTGTCGCTAACATAACATGGCAATCAACCTCAGTGGTTTCAGCGGCATTCGAGGGTCCAACTCCTCAAGAGGCCTCGCCCCTCACGAGCCCCTTAGAAGAAACGTTGCGTCTTCTGTCTCTCCATCAGGAGGATTTCTATGCACCGTGTTGGTGCCTGGAGCGTAGGAAAGATACACTCGATGTGCGGATGTAGGAAGTATACCAGGGCAGACGTCTGTTCAAATGCTTCTCCTCTAGGAACTATCCTGCCTGCCCAGAGAGCACTGTGCTCCAAAAGAGTGGCAGTGAAGGCCGTTCACACCACAGCAATGGCCTCGTTTCCCTCAGACAACTTGGAAGCGTTTGCTACACTCCAGTACAACTCGCTGCTCGGCAGGACGTTCGGGCAGGCTGTGGATATTTTCCACTCAAGCTGAACAGGCCCTGAGAGGCAGGCGAGACTTGAAAACATTCCTTGCCTACCTCTCCTTGAAGGCAGCGGTTAGCACTGTGTTCCAGGGCCCAAAATCTGAGCTGGGGAGGCCTTCGGTCTCCACGACGAGGCATGCTTTGGGTTCAGTGTATGTACGAGTTTCTCAGGAGCAAGTTCTGCTTCTCTTATTTCGCCTCCTTTAGCTGTGTTTGGCAGCCCTTGGTATGCCCTAGGCCCTCGAAAGCAAGAGATTTTCACGGGGGGCTTTTGGAACCGGATTATGAACGAAGGACACTACGGCCACTGTTTCCTACCATCCAGCCACAGCTCTTCGGTGTTTCATAGGGCGGTGAGGTATAACGAATGGGCACACAGGGTTTATGTTCTTGAAGAGATGTGTACGGCGTTGAGGGAAGGGGTCATTTCAACGCTATGCCTAACTCGGTGTTCTGAGACGGAAGAGGAGTCCCAGCCTGGCAGTCTGCAAGAAAGGACGTCTTCACTGAGGAGAGAATGTGCTGTTCCTTCCCCACAAGATGCGGGGCGTTGGAGACTTTCTTGCTCTTCCCTGAACGCACTTTACAGCCTGTAGCTGAACGGTGGGCTAAGCGCAGAGAGACCTGCACCAGTAACCTTCGAAACTGTCATTGGGAATTGGCTGGGCCTTTGTGCTCCAAGGCTGAGTAGAAAAGCTAACCTCTTCCAAACCAGAGAGAGGCAGGTCTCCTTCTCGGCGGTCCTACATGATATGCTGTCTCACGAGCTCAAAGCAAAGAAATCCTGGGCAACTGTTGCTTCTGGACAAGGCCCGTAACCTTGGGCAACGGGGTATTCCTAGAAGGAGAAGGAGGCCGTTGTTTCCTCCCATCACGCGACAACTCCTTTGTGTTTCTTGGGAGGTAAGATGTAATGAATGGGGACCCATGGAGTATAGTCTTTAAGAGATGTGTCCGGCCTTGAGGGAAGGGGTCATTTCAGGGCTATGCCGAACTCGGCGTTCTGAAAAGGAATAGGAGCTCGGGCCAGGCAGGCTGCAAGAAAAGATTTCTTTACGAAGAGGAAATGTGCCGTTCCTAAACAACATGGTGCGGGAGGCTGCAGAGTGGAGGCTACTTCACTGAATGCACCTAGGAGACGGGAGCTGAGCAGGGGGCTGATGGCAGAGAGACCTTCAGTACTACAGTTCTAAAGTATCATTGGGAGCTGACTGGATCTCTGAGTTCAAAGGCTCAAAGGCAGAAAAGCGAACCTCTGAAAACCCGGAGAAAGGCTGGTCTCCTTCTCTGCGGTTCTGCATGATATGCTGTCTCACGAGCCCCTGGGAAAGAACTCCTTGGCCACTGCCGCTTCTGGGCAAGGACATCCAGCTAAGCGGCTGAGGAAGGTTGTGCAGAAAGTCCCCGAAATGTAACACTAGGTTTCCATTAGGAAACATGCTGTGTCACTCTCCAGAAGGGCCACACTGACCCCTGAAGGGTCTAGAAGCTTTGGCAAGCCGCGTACAGCTCAGAGTCTCCCAGCGTCCCCAGGTTTCCTTTCATGTATCCTAGCACACAGCAGAAACGTTCCTCGGGACGTGAAGCTGTGCTGGCTCTGGGAAAGTTAGTTTTCGGAGGGGGGACAGAGGCAATTCAATCTAACCCTGTCAAGGCAGCATCTGCGTTTTCTTCTCTCATGGCGCACTGCACGGGGTTCCATGAACCTGAAATGCTCTCAATGTGTCGCTAACATAACATGGCAATCAACCTCAGTGGTTTCAGCGGCATTCGAGGGTCCAACTCCTCAAGAGGCCTCGCCCCTCACGAGCCCCCTAGAAGAAATGTTGCGTCTTGTTTCTCGCCATCGAGAGCAGTTCTGTGCACCGTGTTGGTGCCTGGAGCGTAGGAAAGATACACTCGATGTGCGGATGTAGGAAGTATACCAGGGCAGACGTCTGTTCAAATGCTTCTCCTCTAGGAACTATCCTGCCTGCCCAGAGAGCACTGTGCTCCAAAAGAGTGGCAGTGAAGGCCGTTCACACCACAGCAATGGCCTCGTTTCCCTCAGACAACTTGGAAGCGTTTGCTACACTCCAGTACAACTCGCTGCTCGGCAGGACGTTCGGGCAGGCTGTGGATATTTTCCACTCAAGCTGAACAGGCCCTGAGAGGCAGGCGAGACTTGAAAACATTCCTTGCCTACCTCTCCTTGAAGGCAGCGGTTAGCACTGTGTTCCAGGGCCCAAAATCTGAGCTGGGGAGGCCTTCGGTCTCCACGACGAGGCATGCTTTGGGTTCAGTGTATGTACGAGTTTCTCAGGAGCAAGTTCTGCTTCTCTTATTTCGCCTCCTTTAGCTGTGTTTGGCAGCCCTTGGTATGCCCTAGGCCCTCGAAAGCAAGAGATTTTCACGGGGGGCTTTTGGAACCGGATTATGAACGAAGGACACTACGGCCACTGTTTCCTACCATCCAGCCACAGCTCTTCGGTGTTTCATAGGGCGGTGAGGTATAACGAATGGGCACACAGGGTTTATGTTCTTGAAGAGATGTGTACAGCGTTGAGGGAAGGGGTCATTTCAACGCTATGCCTAACTCGGTGTTCTGAGACGGAAGAGGAGTCCCAGCCTGGCAGTCTGCAAGAAAGGACGTCTTCACTGAGGAGAGAATGTGCTGTTCCTTCCCCACAAGATGCGGGGCGTTGGAGACTTTCTTGCTCTTCCCTGAACGCACTTTACAGCCTGTAGCTGAACGGTGGGCTAAGCGCAGAGAGACCTGCACCAGTAACCTTCGAAACTGTCATTGGGAATTGGCTGGGCCTTTGTGCTCCAAGGCTGAGTAGAAAAGCTAACCTCTTCCAAACCAGAGAGAGGCAGGTCTCCTTCTCGGCGGTCCTACATGATATGCTGTCTCACGAGCTCAAAGCAAAGAAATCCTGGGCAACTGTTGCTTCTGGACAAGGCCCGTAACCTTGGGCAACGGGGTATTCCTAGAAGGAGAAGGAGGCCGTTGTTTCCTCCCATCACGCGACAACTCCTTTGTGTTTCTTGGGAGGTAAGATGTAATGAATGGGGACCCATGGAGTATAGTCTTTAAGAGATGTGTCCGGCCTTGAGGGAAGGGGTCATTTCAGGGCTATGCCGAACTCGGCATTCTGAAAAGGAATAGGAGCTCGGGCCAGGCAGGCTGCAAGAAAAGATTTCTTTACGAAGAGGAAATGTGCCGTTCCTAAACAACATGGTGCGGGAGGCTGCAGAGTGGAGGCTACTTCACTGAATGCACCTAGGAGACGGGAGCTGAGCAGGGGGCTGATGGCAGAGAGACCTTCAGTACTACAGTTCTAAAGTATCATTGGGAGCTGACTGGATCTCTGAGTTCAAAGGCTCAAAGGCAGAAAAGCGAACCTCTGAAAACCCGGAGAAAGGCTGGTCTCCTTCTCTGCGGTTCTGCATGATATGCTGTCTCACGAGCCCCTGGGAAAGAACTCCTTGGCCACTGCCGCTTCTGGGCAAGGACATCCAGCTAAGCGGCTGAGGAAGGTTGTGCAGAAAGTCCCCGAAATGTAACACTAGGTTTCCATTAGGAAACATGCTGTGTCACTCTCCAGAAGGGCCACACTGACCCCTGAAGGGTCTAGAAGCTTTGGCAAGCCGCGTACAGCTCAGAGTCTCCCAG